>NW_005841870.1:856509-860259 GCF_000455745.1 Alligator sinensis
ATCCCTGCCGCCCCCCACTGACCCAAGCCACGTCAGAGGGCTCTGCACAAGTGCCCCGAAGCCCTGAGGCTGATGCAGGAGTGCTAAGTCCTGGGGCTTTTCTCCGTTTTGTTTTGGTTTTTTTCAAGGACCAGAGCTGTGGCGGGCAGGGCAGCCATGGGGGGGCACTGGGAAGTGGGAGGGGGTGGGGGCATTGGGGGAGCAGGCAGGGGCTGGGGGCTGGCAGGGGTCCCCCCATGGTCCCCTCCCCCCTGCCTCAGTCCCCTCTGCCTCGCCCCCTACTTACCAGCTCTGAGTCCAGCTCTAGCTCCATGCTGTAGTCACCAGGGACTGCCCGAATCATCAAAGCTCTCTGAATTTTTTCCAAAGATTTGGAGAGCTTTGAATCAATTCGGACCTTTTCATTGGTTCCTGGATTCGATTCAGATTCGGAGATTTGGCCACCGAATCAGCCGAATCGCCTCCGAATCGAATCACCACCCAAAGCTTCGCACAAGCCCTAGTGTCTACTCCCTCCTGGCTAAGCCTAGAACTGCCATTGAGAAATAAGCCCTGCCTACTTGCTCCCACTATGTGCACTCCCAAATCCAGCAATTGTACAGTGTTGACGGTAAAGAGTAGTCCTATGTATGTGCTCCACATCACACTTTCAATCAAAGATGCCAGAGGTCTAACAAAGGTTGCCTATGTGTTACCAGAAACAAATGGGGGCAGGGGGAAGCAGAAAGGCGGGTTGGTGTGGACCTGAGCATGGACTCTTCACTTATTCGAATTCAGCCAGATCTTTCAGTGTTTCACTCGGCTGAAGTTCCAGCTGGGTCACTTGTCCCATCCTCCACTGTAGAAGTTCTGTGCTTGGCCTTGGGAGGGGATGTATGCTTCATAATCCATCAATACTTCCTTGTAAGGAGAAAGTCTGCATTGGGGTGTGCAAGAACAGATGATTTGTTTCAGGCAACTAACCATCCTAGAATAATTCTAGCAGAAGAAGAACCTGTTTAAATCTTGCCTATATTTTAGGCACAACATTGAAGTAGGGAAAAGAGACATTTCCTTCCTGTTCCAATGTACATTTAAAAACTCAGTGGAATTTTTTAACTGACATTTTCAATGACCAAATATTCCACTGACATGATGAGTGGTGGCTCATTTCAAAGGAGCTATAAATAAATAGAAGTACTTTAAATAAATAGTGTCACATGATTGATGTGACTGAGACCAGCTATTATGAGAAACAATTACAACTGCTGCTAATAGGGCTAAGGGAAAAAAAGGACACAAATTATGCTAATAGGCAAGGCTTGGTATCAGGTGTAGCAACCAGATTACAATAAGAGAAAATGCAAGATGCATATACTAAATATCATTGGCCTGCCTTGAATTTGGCATGTCAGGATTCTGTTAAAAATAAAATGATAGATATTCTTGAAACTGTTCACAAAATTGCAGAAATACTGCTTAAAAAGTCACCCAAATGAGATGCTAAGTTTCAGGACATAACTTAAAGCCCTTTGTCCAACATAATGAACTCACTGTACCAAAACACCAGCTTTGGTTTCTGAAAATTACTTTGTATTGGGCGAAACTTGGGAGGTTGTGTAGGATGCAGTGAAAGAACAAGAAATGAGAGACTGAACAGATGGCAGAGAAGCTCAAGTGGAAAAGTTTAAACTCTACATTGGCACTGAACTAAGTCAAAAACTCTTAACCACATTAAAGAGTCTGCCTCAACCTTGCCAAGGTTGGATCTTTCAGTAAGAAAAAAGCCAATCTCTTATGAAAATGATACTTAATTTAACTTCAGTCCATCCAATCAAATGAAAGCAATAATTTATTTAGGAAGAAAATCCACTAGAAAAGTTTACAGTTGAAGTTGTTGGAATGCCTGATCTTCCGAGAGAGAGAAAACTTGAGAAAGAAATGTGAATAGGTACAGGTGAATCCAGCTGTTCAAGCTGAACAGAGGGATTTTATAAACTGCAAAGCACATGTCCACCCAAATAAGACACATCTTGTTTTGGGAAGGCAGACTGAAGAAAAACAGTTTTTTCTAGAGTCATGGCTGAATCCTGACCATAGGGGATCCTGATCACATGAATGAATCCTGACTCAGCCAAAAAAGCTACAATCCAAACCCTCTTACAACCATGCCGAATTGGCCACAGCTTTTGGCTGCTCACCCAAAAGCTATTACTCATTAGGCAGAGGCTGTGAAAGGGTTAAAACTAGCTGTGGCACTGAACAGTGTATTTCCACCCTGGCCTCCCTGGTTGGCACAGGAGGGCAACCCTGGCAGCCATTACAGCATTGCTGTAGGGTTCAATTCTGGCATAAAAATCAGCGTCTCCATTTAGGATTGCACCCCAGTCTTGAGGGCTGATTTTGAGGGGAAAAGGTGCCTGTTGGATGGGACTAAATGTGATAGTTAATTTTACAATGGCCAGTATTTGATCAAGAATTGAGAAGAAATTCTACAAAGCTATTCAAAAATCTTGAAACTCTCACAACTCTCAGTAGAATCTAAATGCGAGGGTACTTCTGGAGGATGTTTCCAGTTTCAGTTGATTATTCAGCTTCACTTGTTGCAAGACATTTGTCAGCTTACAGAAGGGTTTTCGACGTCACTTCCAAAGATGTCATTTCATTTAACCAAACTAAACAGCCTCTGTTTCCCCAAGTGATGAGACTGATATTGGTACTACAGAGTAGCAGCATGGAAAAAAATGCACCCTGGAAAACATACATCCCTCTCTCACTTTTCTCCAGACCCCTTCTACCTTCTTGATTGCAGGCCCAGAAACAGAGCAGGATTCAAAGCATTCTGGGAACTGTAGTCCTCTAGACTAGCCATGGAGTTTGCCACTGCTGAAAGGAAACTTTCCCTCCATTTTTTTCCCCTGTGTCCAGAGGACAAATAAATAAATAAATAAATAAATAATGAATTTTGTAGGAATAGGACACTGTGTCTTTAAGAGAAGTTCCTGGAAACTGAAGCAGAGAGCACATGTTGTTTTGTGGAGAGTGCTGCTGGCTGTTGTTCAGAGATGTCTGCAAACCTTGATAGATGCTTTTCATGAAGCTAATAAACAAGGTTTGCTTTTATCAAGCATGTGTACTTCTTTAACAGCACTCATTATTACTAGGGTTACCATACGCCCGGGTTTTCCTAGGCCTGTCCTCTTTTTGGCCCCTTGGGCTGCCTGAGTCTGGGACTTCCTCCCCAGGTCCATTTCCAACATGGCCTCCGCTAGGTAGAACTACAGTTCCCAGAAGACCTAGTGCGTGCGCATGAGTGATCGGGAGCTGAGTTATCGATTTGGCTTTGTGAAAATCGCGAACTCGGGGGGGGGAGGGCGGTTGGAGGCGGCAGGGAGCGCAGGGAGTCGGGAGTGAGGGGCACGGCAGGGTTGAGAGGGAGGCAGGGGGCTGCACATGATTGAGGGGCCCCTGGGTGTGGGGCAGGTGACTAGGTTAGGTGTGCGAGGCACTGGCAGTGCCAGGGGGCTGCAGGTCACGCGTGAGGGGCACCAGCAGGGAGCGGGGGACAGGGTAGCACTTTTTGGGAGTGAGGGGCACTGGCAGGGCTGGGGTCAGTGGGTTGGGAGTGAGGGGAAGCAGCGGGGCTGGGGGTTGGGGCTGTGGCTTGTCAGTGAGGGGCAACAGAAAGGGCAGAAGCAGGACACTGGCATGTCACTCCCCCCCCCCCCCACCCCTTTTTTGGCCCCAGAAAAATGGTAAACCCAAATTACA
>NW_005841870.1:860269-870853 GCF_000455745.1 Alligator sinensis
CTAGAAATATGGTAAGCCTAAATTACATGGTACCAGGAGTGGGGTCCAAAGAAAGTGAAGGGGAAGATAAGAAACTGCTGAAGAAATGGAGCATCTGAAAACCCCCAAAGAGCTGAAACTGTCAGAGAAAGCTGCTGAATCATGGAAAAAACTTAAACAAGGTTGGACATATACATATAAGCAACAGGGAATGCAGCAAAGGAAGATGAGCAGATAATAGCTGTATTCCTGAATACAGCTGGACCTGAGGTTGTTGATATCTTTAATAGCATTCAGCTAAACCAGGATGAGAGGAAAAGCTGTGTGACTGCCTCACAGGAGTTTGCAGAATACTGCACACCAAAAACAAGTGGGACATTTGAGAGAGACAAGTTCCACAAAACAGTGCAAAAAGAGGATGAATCTTCTGAGGAATTTCTAACAGGCCTGAAGCTGATGAGCCAGGACTGCAACTTCAGGCAGCTGAGTCTATCATACAGGATCAGATAGTAATAGGCACTGGAGATTTGAAACTCCAGAAAAAAACTCTTGAAGGATGTGAGTTTGACTTTAGACAAAGCAGTGAGAGTGTGCCAGGCAGCAGAAGTTACTCTCCATAGTCTACAAATAATGGAGGGAAAATCAGAAACGGCTACAGTAGACCAAGCAAACAGCAAGCAAAGGGACAATCAAGGTGAAAGCAGGCAAGGAGAGCAGGAAGATTCATAGACAGCCCGAGGGGGTTCCACTAGGGGGAACCAGAAGGGTTTGGGGGAGACGCTGTTTCCCCTAGCCCCCGCTGGCATAACAAGGAGTAATGGGCACAAGTTGATGGAGAGGAGGTACAGATTGGACATCCGAAAAAACTACTTCACAGTCAGGGCGGCTAGGAGCTGGAACCAACTTCCAAGGGAGGTGGTGCTGGCCCCTACCCTGGGGATCTTTAAGAAGAGGCTGGATACTTACCTGGCTGGACTCATTTGAGTCCCGTTTTTGTTTTTAGGGTGAGTGGTTTTGTTTGTGTTTTTGGGTTGTTCTCCCGCCCTGGCGGGGGGTCGGGCTAGAAGATCTATTAGGTCCCTTCTGACCCTGAAACTATGAAACTATGAAACTATGAAATGAGGTTATAGGTGAAAAAGCACCACATTGCAAGAAATGTGGAGTCACACGCCCAAACAGGCAATGCCCTGCACTAGGAAAATTGTATAATACATGCAAGCGATATAACCATTTTGCCAGAGTCTGCACCCAGGAGCAGCAAACACACAGAGAAGTCAGAGAATGCAAACTAATGCAGTATATCAAGACCATGCTGATGAAAGCACTGAGGAGTAATTCTATGTGGGGACTGTGACTGCAGAGACAGGAGATGACTGGGCTGTTGCACTGGGAACTAATGGAAGGGTCATTAACTACAAAATGGACACAGGTACACAGGTAAATGTGCTTCCAGAACTAATTGTTAGCAAATTAAAACAAAAAGCAAACTGGATCAAGGGTAAAAATGTAAAACTAAGAGCTTACAATGGGGAGATGATTCCCACCAAAGGAGTATGTGAACTAGAAGTAAAAGTTAAGGATCAAATTGAACTAAGAGCTTTTGTCATAGCCATAGGAAATATGCCAATACTGGGGCTAAAAACCCGCCAGAATTTGGGTTTAATTAAGAGGCAACAAAGGCCAAGGACACGCTTATAGAAGACCAATATTCTGATGTTTTTGAAGGCATTGGTAAATTGGAAACTAAATATAAAATTGAGTTGGCAGAACCCAATTATCTGGTTATTCATGTCTCTAAAAAGGTTCCTCTAGCCATCAAAGGAGACTAAAAGAAGAGCTGAACTGATTGGTGTCATTGAAAATAATTGACAAAGTAGAAGAACCTACTGAATGGGTACATTCGTTAGTAATTATAGAAAAGAAAGATGGGACATTAAGATTATGCTTAGATCCAAAAGAACTCAATACATTTGTAAAAAGAGAGCACTTTCCATTGTCTATGAGAGAGGATATATTTAGTGAAATGGCTGGTGCTAAATATTTTTCAATTCTGGACACATCCTTGGGATGTTGGTAGGTTCCTTTAGATGAAAAAAAGCTCAAGGGTATGGACTTTTAATACACCTTTTGGGAGATATTGCTTTTGCAGGCTCCTGTTTGGCCTCAAATTAGCACCTAAAATCTTTTACAGGAAAGCGCAGCAAATCTTTGCTGGAGTAGCAGGTATCAAAGTGTACATTGTTTCTGCCCCGTACAAGGATGTTATCAAAGAGGAACATGATTTGAGGCTACAGAAAGCCCTCAACAGGGAGATGGTGGCAGGGCTGAAACTTAATAAGCAGAAATGCAGATTTAGAGTTAAAGAAATCACCTACTTGGAGTGAATATCAAAAAGTGGGGTGCAAATAGATCTTGAGAGAATAACGGCAATATCAAGCATGCGGCCCCCACAAAATAAGGAAGGGGTACAAAGGTTCCTGGGAATGGTCACCCATGTAGGCAGGTATATAGAAAACCTTGCAGAGCACACCAGCAAACTGAGAGTGCTACTGAAAAATCATACTCAGTGGACACGGGATGCCAACATGGACAAAGAATTTGCAAAGTTAAAAAAACTCATTGAAACAGTTCCAGTTCTCAGGTGTTTTGACAGTAAAAGAGAAACCAAATTGTCCATAGATGCCTCTAAAGAAGGCATTGGGGCAACCCTATTGCAAAAGTCTGGTGATCACTGGAGCTCAGTGGCACATGCATCCAGAGCCCTCACAGAAACAAAATGCCTATAAGCACAGATAAAAAAGAACGCTTTAGCTCTGGTGCATGGGTGCAAAAAAAATCATGTTTTTATATCTGAAAGATTGGTTGTGGCAAAAACTGACCACAAACCTCTGGTCGTCATAGCAAAAAAAGGGGCTAGCTAATATACGTCCCAGACTACAAAGACTTTTTTTTTCAGTTACAATTATATGATTTGAGATTAGACTATAAGCCAGGCAAAGAACTAGTGATTGGAGATACATTGTCTAGGGCAGTTGACAACACTGTTGATGCTGAAATGGAATCTGACATTGTGCATGTCAGTGGGATACGAAAATATTACCCAGTATCAGAGATGTGGCAAAACTTTGTAGAGGTTACAGCACAAGATGGCACACTGCAGAAGGATAACAAAGCCATCACCACTAGGTGATATAACGACTAGGTTGGCCTAGTCGTTATATAGCAAGTCCATATTTTCAGTTTAAAGCAGAGCTCTCAGATATTGGTGGTGTTTTGTTCAAGGGACACAGGATGGTAGTACCTAAATCATTACCAGCAGATATGATTAAAAGAATACATGAGGGTCATCTGGGCATTGAAAATGCAAAAGGAGAGCCAGGGAGGTATGATATTGGGCACTCATGAATAGTCAGATAGCAAATGCTGTACATACATGTGACACATGCCAGAAATACCAGCCTAAGAATAAGAAGGAACCAATGTGGATAGACAATGATATTCAAGAGGCATGGTACAAAGTGGGAATTGATTTGTTTACACTAGCTGGCAAAGATTACCTGTTGGTTTTAGATTATTTTTCTCACTATCCTGAAGTTACTTTATTGGTTGATGTGACTACACAGCAGCTTATACTGCGCCTTAAATCAATCTTTTCCAGACATGGAATTCCACATTAGGGATATGTCTGACAACGGCCCCCGATTTTCAGGGCATTCATTAAAAAAATTTGCATGGAACTATGGTTTTCAGCATGTTACATCAAGCCCAAGATACCCACAGTCTAATGGACTTGTGGAAAATGGTGTTAAAACTATAATAAAGAGATTATTAAAGAAAGTCAATGATTCAGGTGGTGATCCATATTTAGCAATTTTGAATTACAGATCAGCTCCTCTAGCGCATGGCCTGTCACCTGCTGAGATTTTATTTAACAGAAAGTTGAGAACTAGGTTACCCAGACTGACAGTAACAAATCACAGGATTGACACTGATTTGCACAGGTATAAACAAAAGGCCAAAGCTGAATAAAAATTGTACTATGACAAAGGGTCCTGGGTGTGGCAGGCACTGAAGCCCAACGATGCAGTTTGTCTTTATAGTGGTGAAAGGTGGGAACAGAGGGCATTGTTACACATGCAAGCACTGCAGCACTGGGCACTTTGAAAAGTGTCTGGTGCTGCGATTCTTGCAGTTGTATAAGTGGCAAAATGTGTGTCAGCACTGAGAAAATGGCGGCAAAGTGCTTTTGAACTAAAACACATTGGAGGTGCTTTAGTTCAAAAGTGCACCACCACCATTTTCTGCACGCTGACAAGCATTTCACCGCTTATACAACTGCACGCAGTGCAGCGCAGTTCGCCTCAGCTCACGTTCGGAGCAGACTCAATCAACTCTGCTCTGAAGTGGCAGATCTCTGGTGTATCGTGGGACAGAAAAGTATGTGGATAAATGCCCAGAAAGCATAGGTTGCTCATAAAGTTGTTCCACAATCTTATGACATATTGACTCAGGACGGACAGTCTTTTTGAGATAACAGGAGACACTTGCAATTCATTCCTGAACAAAGGGAGGAGGATAGGAGGAGTGAACAGCTGGAGACTACACACAAGCAGATTCAGAAAAGTTGCTCAAAGGAGATGACAGAGGCACGACAAGAACAGACACCCACTTCAGTTACTGAGGAAACTGAAGCAGCACCATGCAGATCAAACAGACTATGCCAAGCAAGCACTGCAAAGACTTATTGAACAATGTTAATGTTAGTGTTATAATATAGTTCTTTTTTATCAAAAAGAAAAAAATGGTATCTTAAAGTTGTGTTATAGTTAGAAAGCTAGACGTTTAAAAAGGGGAGAGTACAGTCACCCACCCTGGCAATCTTCAAAAAGTATCTTGATGCTCACCTTGCTGGGGTCACCTGATCCCAGCAGTCTTTCCTGCCCAAGCACAGCGGGGCTGGACCTGATGATCTTTTAAGCTCCCTTCCAGCCCCTAACATCTATGAAACTATGTGGGTATAGTACACTGTCTCCTTAAGAAAAGTTGCTGGAAACTGAAACAGAGAGCACATGTTGTTTTGTGATCCAGTGGAGAGCAGAGTGCTGCTGGTCATGAACGCCGTGTGCCCCCGGAGGCTGCGGGGGCATGGCAGGCTCCCACAGGCAGCGGCAATGCTGTCAGCAGTGGGAGTGTAGCGGCGGCTCGAGCATGGCAGCAGCAAGCGGGGAGCTCCTGCAGGCAGCCACAGCACTGTTGGTGTGGGGATGGTGAGCGCTGACCAGCGGTCAGAGACCACCCACAGACACCACTGGCAGCGGTGATTGCGGACTGCCCACAAATGCCACTGCCAGTGTCAGCGGCAAGAGGGATTGGGGTGGCGAGTGGCGACTGCCCGCAGGTGCCATCAGCGGTGTCGGCAGTGCCTTTTCTCAGGGGGTGCGCGTGCACCCATGTGCACCCCCTACATGTCACCAATGCTGCTGGTTGTTTTACAGAGCTGTCTGGAAAACATCGATAGGTTCTTTTCATGAACATAATAAACAAGATTTGCTTTTATCAAGAAGGTGTACTTCTTTAACACCACTCATCATTACAAATTTGACAGCCAAAAATGGGGATCAGTTCTCCCCATCCAGCAGTAGCAAGCTCCACTGCTATTGTACAAAACTAAGATTTCCAGAATGCCTTGAGCTCTATGACACTTATAGCTTGTGCTGGCTGCATCCTGGAGCTAGAAAGTGCCAGAAGAATGAGGCAAGGCAGCAGACAGGCAGAGCAGTGAGACAGGCTGCAGCAAGTAGCCCTGGGGTAAAGCACCTCCTCCACCACCCCCATCCTTCTTGTGCCCCTCAACTTAGGCAGCACCTGGGACATGTGCTCTGCTCAAACCCCTCTCCTCTTTGCCCCCCACATTACACTACTGCTACAGGCAACCAATGCTGTAAATAACCAAAGTTTCAAAATCAGCTTTGACATATAGCAAGACAATCCTTGCTCAACTGGGATAGCTCAAAAGTGGTGATTTACAGCTCATAATTTGTGCAAAAGGATCCATTTTAGGAAAAGCAGAGCAAAGATATTTGTGTTGAACTGCTCAGATTTGTAAGTCATTCCTTACTTGTATATAAAACACATGACTTACCAAACTACTGTTTGGTATCATAACTAAATGTGTCCACTTTTGCTAAAGTGAGATAGCTTCATAGTGCTTAGGGTCGGAAGGGACCTAAACAGATCATCAGGTCTGACCCCCTGCCCCAGGCAGGAACGAGCGCGGGGTCATAACATCCCAGCCAACACCCCATAAATGAGCTTCCATCTTCAGAGTCCCTCCTCAAGAAAGCCTTGCTTGTCCATGCCTATTTTGTATGCCTTACTGGTAAACTACACACTCCCTATTCACATGGAAATTATATCCAGTGAAATTTTGTGTATTTAGCAGGAATACCCAAGGAAGACTACTGGAACTGATGGGAGAGACATGGGGACAGACTATTTTGTGCCGCAGTAAACCTCTCAGGATATACACGTGCAAGTACTATCCTGCAGCGGAGTTTTTTACTCTGCACAAGCGTACGTGTCAATGCTGGTGCAGCTGGCTGGGGCAAAAGGGTGCTTTAGTACAAGGGCTGCCTGCTGGGTAGCCCCTCACTGGAGCACCCTTATTCCCCCCGACCCTGCAGCATGTTGAGCTGGGTTGTAGCAGCCCCAGGCTGGCAGGCTGACCCCCTGGGCCTCCTGCCAGCTGGGCCTGCTGTGACCTGGCTCAATGTGCTGCAGTTCTGGCTGCATGTGTAAACGTGGCAACCGGGAGCAAAAAACTTTGGTGCGATAAGTGTGGGAGTTTATTGTTTTGCATTAATAGGCATGTGTGGATGCACCCAGTGAATGTAATTCCAGGGACAATCATTTTAAGCCAGGATGCTTGTAGAGAGATGAAATACTGTGCTCACCTCCATTAATTTAAATACATCCTAGAGGAGAGGTAAGGAAAAGAATATTTCATGCAGTTGCAGCCTGATTGGCTATTCTCTCTTTGATTCCTATTGGTCTGTGCCACACAGGAAATTGTCCTGGGAACTTGCAGAAAGCAGCAGTAGCCTACTCGATATCATCTAGATATGTGAGCTTGGATCTTGCCTTTTGTCTGAAACATAGACTTTATGTCCAAACCAGTCAAGTACAACTCCCAGTCTTGCTTCTTGCCTGAATTTCACCTCGACATTCTGCTCCAGTGATAAAGACTCTAGACCCTCCTTTCTTCATCTCCTCATTTGTGAGGATTGTGATAGATTGATCTTGGTGATGCAATTAGTTTTTTCCATATGGGGGAGACCAAAGGATGAAACAGATCCCACGACTATTGACCCTTGACTAGATGAAGGTTGCAAGCATTGCAGAAATAATTGTCTTGGTCTCTAAGGAGTGAAAGGGCATAAGTCACTATCAATCTGCAACAGCAAAGGGCAGTGGGAAATGCTACAGAGTGCACAGTGGGCAATAGTGAGAAAAAGCTGCTGTTAGAAAGGGAACAGTGTATATATAGTTCTGGTATCTCTTTTGTTATTCACAAAACTTCATGTCTTCGGTTTTTCTATTATGCTAAGTGATTGTAAGGCTTCTTTTTCTTTTAGCTTAAGTTCCTGTTGAAGGAGCAAGCAAACAAATTCATATGGAACAGTAGTGAGTTCAGTCTTTGCCATTATTTAAACTTAAACAAAACCCTGAAGTTTGGCGGGAGTGGGGGAGAGGGGGCTGGTTTGTAAAAAGATTAACTTTTCAAAGTTATCTTTTCATGTCTCTGCATTTTTTCAGTGTCTTTCTAATGTTAGCTGGAAACAGATCATAGGAGACAATCTATGCCCACACACTGATCTGTATTCTTTGGGGGCAAGGACTCTTTTTATTTTGTGTTTGTCTAGTATCTGAGATACTGGGGCCTGGTCAGTAAGTACCCAGAGAGGTGTATATACATGTGCATGCCAAGGTGTGTTGAGTAAACCCAGGTTGCCTTATAACAGTGACTAAACCCTGAATTCTACAGGTTTGCCTTTATTGTGTTAGGGGCTGTCCTAGGGAAAGCAGCACTGAACTTGCCTGGCCCAAGCCTTGCCCATCCAAGTTCACTGATGTGCTCAAGAGCTGGAGGCTGCCCCAGATTTGTTCCCAACACTCACTATCTATAGGCATAGACAAGCCAAATTCTGTCTATTAATTTATTTATATGCCATCCTCCCCAAGAAAAGGGGAGGCTTGGGGCAGCTTAAAATAAAGAACGAAATAACTTGTAAAAACAGATTAAATGTTGAAAAAATAAATACATGATATATCTACAAAACAAGCTCCCATATTAGCAAGTCTGTCCTTAAGACATACCTACATATATAAACATCCCCTTTGTGTGAACTGTAGACCAAGAATTATTCACTAGAGAGGCACAAATTTCAAAGACCACTTACGTGTGGGAAATTTGCACAGTGCCAGCAAGTGATCATCAGTTGCTGATATAATTTTTTTGTGAATTATCTGCTCTATTCTAATAATTAAATTATGTAGCACTTTTCCTCCAGAAGTGGCCCAAAAATTTTTGTCAAGTTTGGCTAAAAGAATCATGCTATATCCATTTGTATTGATGGAAAGACTCTGACTGGATTTAGTGGGATTTGAATTAGGCCTCAGTCAGGTCTGAGAATAGATCAAATCTAAAAGTCAAGGAAACCTTTGCATTACTCTGATGGGTGTTGGATCAGACCCAGTGGGTGCATCTATACATACATTAAGGCATTTTTCCTAATGCACATTAAATTTAGTATCTCCGGGCACTTTTATATGTGCTCCAGGTAGGCAGGGGCAGCACTTTAATTAGATAAATTAGATAATTTAATAAAAGTGCTGCAGCGTCTCGTGTATCAGCATCCCGTCACTTAAAGATGGTGGTGGGGGCGCTTGAACTAAAGCTCATTTGATGAGCTTAGTTCAAGCATCCATGCCATTTTTAAGCATGGGGACGCTGATACATGAGACACAGGAGGGGGTGATTACCACGCTCCAGCAAACTTGATTAATTGAGTCTGCTCCAATGCTCTGTAATTACAGTCCATCAGAGCATCCTCATGCTCACGTACAGGCACCCTCCAATGTGAGGTACTAACCAAATGTGCATTGGACTGCCTTAATGCTCAGTAATGAATGCAGAGTTCTTAAGTGACGTATAATACACAGTAGCCTATTTTACTGTGCATTAGCATAATAGCATGTTTTTTTACGTGACACTTTAATGTGCAGTAGAATAGGCTACTACACATTAAAGTGAACATGTAGACACACCCAGTCAAGCTAAACAAAAGTTTAGGACTAGAAGTAAGGAAGAATATTGAGACACTGGGTGGATTTTAAGCAGAAGTGATTTGTTACCACAAAGAATTACCCTTTGTTTTTTAATTATACACAAATCATGGAGGTTTCAAAGGCAGGCACTCAGGAGTTAGGAAATGCTTACCACTAAAGCCTTACTTTGTTCCCCCCTTACACATCTGAATTCTGAAATCTTTAACTACATGCTCCCATTCTATTTTGTCCACAACACCCTTGCCTCAGTCAGTGCACAGAAAGGATGATCCTCATGTAATAAATGGCCATTCGTTATATTAGTTTTTCCTCTCAGTTCAACATGTGCCCCCAAGCCTTACTTACTGCACAGTGTTCAAAGCCTTCTCTGAAGACAAAATTAATTATTAATGTGCTTGTGCGAGTTTCTGTAGTGTTCATCACTAAATGGTATCTGAGTGCCTCAGAAAAATGAACAAATTCATTTTCCCAACACCACTTCAAAAGAAGGTGTGGTATCTCTCTTTTACACATGGGAAATTGAAGCAGAGAGAGATCAAACTGTTTGATAATTGTGATCAGGCAATTTGAGATACTTAGGACCTGATATTCCATATGTTTACATCCCTCTCACAGCTTCCCTTGACTTCATCAGAAGCTCGCAGTACTCGGGGTCACAAGTCAAGCGCACTGAAACTGAGAACTGCAAGTTAGTGACCATCTGTGAAAAACGTGTTTTCATTGACTTCCCAAGAATCACAATGGAGACTCTGTGACAGACCAAGGATAGTTCTCCAGGGCAACCTTCACCTTATCTAACCTGAGGGCCAACTCTTTTCTTTCTGTGATCCCATGCCTCATTCACTACACACACTCTAAGTTATGCTATAAATGATGCCAGATAACTACAGAAAACAACTGCTTTTCTACACAACTGACTCATCCCCAGAGCACTGTCTGTACCATGAGATGAATGAAGCAGGGATCCTGTTAAAAAAATAGCTTGCAATCATGTAATTAAAGACTGTATCATAATACATCTGCCCAAAGGTGCTGAGTTAATGTGATGCTGAGAGGGAAACTTAGTTATGATATTTCCTTAACTTTTAGAGTGCCTAACTGTGGGAAATGTTTTTGATGCAGGTGTGTGTGCACGTGCTGCTGTGTGTGTGTAATATCCTCGATTTTTTTAAAAAGCAAACTGGGGAAAAAAGAACCCAAATCTAAAGCCAATTACATAGCATCATAATGATACCTACATGGGTCACTAGCAGGAAT
>NW_005841870.1:870884-878908 GCF_000455745.1 Alligator sinensis
GGAACTTAAATCCATCTCATAGAACCTGTGCCTCTTGAGTGAATGTAATAACAGACAGTAGCAGTAGGTTGACATGCTCCGTGTTGATCAGAACTGGATGGGGAGAGGATACTTTGTCAGCAGGGCTCAGATGTATTTGCTGACAGCAGAGGAATGGTAAGATTCAAGGACTGTGCTTGCACTTGTGAGGTGTCCGTCGAGGCAGGACTGCTTGCCATTGAGGCTTCTAGCTGGTTTGGTGCTGTGGAGATTGCAGCTTACAAGTCCTTTCAGTGACAGCCAGGTGGGGTAGTGCCTATAATGCTGGGGTGGGCAATTATTTTGGGTGGAGGGCTGCTTCCTGAGTTTTGGCAAGCCACCAAGGGCCGCATGACAGGCAGCCAGGGGCAGATAAATATTAATTTTCTAAATTTGTTGTGGCCCCACAGGCCAGACAGAATTGCCTGGTGGGCCACATCCGGCCCGTGGGCTGCATTTTGCCCACCTTTGTTATAATGTGAGCGGTGCCTCCTGGTGGTGTCCATCAGGGAACGGGCAAGAGAGCTAAAGGAAGAGGTAGGCTTTGAAGCATCCTCCACCATGAGGACTTCATCGATTCAATGCTGAAGGAGACCTCAGGGATTGTGGAGGAAGGACCACCAGAAGCAGCACTAGAAAACGAAAAGGACATGGACTCCTAGGAAAGTGGAAGCTGGAAGGTGAAAGCTTGTGACTTCTGGGAGCAAGCAGAAGTTTTCATCTCCAGCTGTAGCAGTTTGCTTTGAGAACAGATATGAGCTCTAGTAACAGAGGAGGAGGAGCATGTTCTGTTGGTGGAAGAGACCAAGCCAGGCACTGCCAAGGTTGGGAGGACTGAGACCACTGCCACCAACAGGAAGCAAAGGGTGTTGGTGGTTGGAGACTGCCTTCTATGGGGGACAGAGGCATCCATCTGCCAGCCTGACCTGTTGTCTTGGGAGGTTTGCTGCTTGCCCAGAGCCTGGATTTGAGATGTCACGGAGGGATTACTGAGACTCATCCAGCCCTCTGACTACTATCCCATACTGCTCATCCATGTGTGCACCAATGATAATTCCATGGGTGACCCTGAGCAGATCAAAAGTGACTACAGGGCTCTGGGTACAAGAGTGAAGAGGACAGGGCTCAGATGAATGTAGACAAGTTGGAGAGAGTCCAATGAAGGGCAACGAAAATGCCCTTTTCATGGGCTAGGACACATGACCTATGAAGAGAGGCTGACAGAACTGGGTTTATTTAATCTGAAGAAGAGAAGACTGAGGAGAGGTTTAAAAGCAGTCTTCAACTATGTGAAGGGTGGCCACAAAGAGGATGGAGCTGAACTGTTCTCGGTGGTGCCAAATGACAGAACAAAGAGCAATGGTCTCAAGTTGTAGCAAGGGAAGTTTAGGTTAGATCAGTGGTCACCAACCAGTGGATCTCAATCCACTGGTAGATCTCGGAGCCTTTTGGAGTCGATCTGAGTCTGGGGTGGGGGGCTGAGTGCCTGCATGCATGCATGCACATGCCGCAGCCCAGCAGGTCAGTCTGTGGGGGAGGGAAAGACTGGGGGCTAGATTGAAGCCCCCACAGTGAGGGACAATGCTGAAGAGGCAGGAGCAAGTATAAATTGAGTGGGACCCCGGCTGGATGGGACTTATCTGCTGGGGAGGTGCACCCCCAAATAATTTTTTCTCTCTCTGCCTCGATCTGCTTCCCCTTCCCTACCCACAGATTTACCTGCTGGGCGTGTGGGGGGAGGAGGATGGCAGTGGCGCACGGTAGATCTTAGGTTGCTTTTAAATACCAAAGGTGATCTCCTACTTAAAAAGGCTGGAGACCACTGGGTTAAATATTAGAAAACATTTTCTCAGTAGGAGGGTCATGAAACCCTGGAACAGATTACTCAGAGAGGTTGTAGAATCTCCAGTCTTGGAGGTTTTAAGACTTGGGTAGACAAAGCCTTATCTGGGATGATATAGTTGGAGATGGTCCTGCTTTGAGCAGGGGGTTGGACTTGATGACCTCCTGAGGTCCCTTCCAGCCCTCACTTTCTATGTTTCTATGACTATGGGACCCATTCCATGCTCTGGACAGAAGGTGCTCTAATGGGCACTGACTCCCTTGCCCATTCACTCCAAGCATAGTCCCTCTGGCCCTGAATCTCCTGACCTGTCTCCATCTCAGTTGTGATGTCACCACCCCAGCAATAGATGAGTCATTGTTTTGGCAGCCAGTCAGAGAACCATGGAATTCTCTTTATATAAAGGGCTTAGTCCGTCTGTCCCTTGGAGCACTCTGATTGGTTGTCTTGGCAGCCGATCACAATGTTTACTGAAACAATCAATTAGAGTGCTCCGCATAGACAGACACACAGATAGATGGCTGGATGCAGGGGGAGGGGGTGTCACAGGGCTGGACATGAAGCGGGGAGGGTGTAGCCATATGTAGAACGGTGGCAACATGGGGTGGTGAGTGGCAGTGGCTACTTCCCGCTCCACACCGGGGGGGTGGGCATGGGGCCCCACACGGAGCAGGGAGGAGGGGTGGCACATGGCCGGATGTGGAGCGGCAGCAGTGTGCTGCTGCGTGCAAGCTCCTCTCTCTGCCCCCCACTCCTGGAAGGGCAACAGCGCGGGGTAGTGGCATGCGGCACTCCATCCCACCCCCACCCCCTCATTCTGATGGGCAATTTGCTACTCATAGAATATTTGGGATGGAAGGAACCTCAGAAGGTCATCAGGTCTAATCCCCTACTCAAGGTAGACTTACCCTGACTAAACCATCCCAGTTAAGTGTCTGTCCAACCTGATTTTAAAAGCTTCCAAAGCCGGAGATTCTACAACAATTTTGGGTAGCCTGTTTCAATACTTAACTACTCTCCCAGTAATAAAGTTTTTAATATCTAACCTAAATTTCCCTTGCTTCAAGTTAGGACCATTGCTGTTTGTTCTGTCCCCTGCAGCCGGAGAAAATTATTTATCTCTATTCTTCATATATTGTATTTGCTCGAATATAAGATGCCCCTGAATGTAAGGCACCCCCCAAATAATTAGATTCTATATATGGGATATTTATAAATATGTTATAATTTTGAAGGTACATAATCTAATTATTGGAGATTTGCCTTGAATTTGTCCCCTCCCATTGCTACAGTGGGACAAATCAATCTGGGGAGTCTGGTAGCCCCCTTACCCTTGCCCCCCCCCCCCCCCCCCTTTTTCCCCCCCCCCCCCCCCCCCACTTCTTTCCCCTGCAACCCCTTCCTTATTGTCAGAACCTACTGTCCCTGAACACATGGAAGTGACGGACAAATTTAGAATACTGGCACTGAAATAAACATACGTGTACTAACATGCATATAGAGAAATTATTACAGGTACCCATATACTTAATTCAACCACAAGAGATGCATTTTACCTTTATTGAAAGTGCTGCAAGTTTTAGCACAGGTACTCTCCATAAACACACTTTTAAGCAGTACTTTTGTACCTACTTATATATAGTACAAGCTGTTTTTTCCCACATATATATATATATATTTGCAGGGGAAAAAAGTTTGTACTATATATAACAACTCTCATAACCTGTCAAATGACCACTGTGGCTCACTTGGCAGATCAAAACATAATTTGACAGTTAAATTATTGTAGCCCTGTTACAACACAGTTTGCACCATGTACCCGTGCACCCATCACCATTTTAGTGCTATTACTCATTGTTCTTTCAAAGGGTTTGCCTCTGAAAAAGTCTATGCCAGTCCCCTCTCCACCATCTGAGTTCTGCCATTTCTTTCCCATTGTCCTCTTTTGTTTTTCTGTCGTACCACTACATTTCACTCAGAGCCATTTTAATACAGTCCTCAACTGTGGGGTCTGAGTGTCTATTTATGAGGAGGTTCCTGGCTTTCCACAGGGCATACCTGAAGCAGGAGATAAACTGGTTGAAGCGAGGTGTCAGAGCCCTTTGTTGTTTGGTCAAGTGCCCATAGAGGACCGCTTCTCTGGTCAGGATTCTGAAACCTTGTCATCACCAGGGGTGCACAGACCTTCTTCCACACTTCTCTGGTATATGGGCAGTCCCAGAAGAGGTGGCCAGTTGTTTCTGCCTGCCAGTGGCAGGTCTGTCTTGGGTAGTTCGATGGACCTCTCTGCCATGCACTGTGTTTCCATGCCCATACAGGGAGTGCCCGCTGGGCTGCTTGCCAGTTTGGGTCTCTGTAATCCTTCTGCAGGTCCTTGTGAAAGATTTGCTCCCACACAGCCTGGCAGCTGTCACCAGGTAGAAAGTCCATGGATGATATGATGTCTCTTGACCTTACCATCTCCCATATCTTGTGGTGGTTCACCAGGGTTGCTAGGGTAGTGTCATGCAGCTTCTATTTCTCCTGGAAGCTTTTCAGGACCTTGTAGAACCATGGGTACCATATAGTACAAACTATGCATGATATTAGTCCAAAGCTGAAAGGCTTATGATTTACCGTATGGTTCATTGGGTTAGACCCCAGCAGAATCAGCAGAATTTCAAGTCACGGTGACCCCACAGCTCAGTAGTGCTCAGTATGTGTGTGTACTCCAGATACCCTCCACAAAGTATCCATGTGCTGACTAGCCCCCATTCATGACTGGAGCCAGGTGTTTTTGTCATGAGTCCTGGGATCCTCCAAAAAATTCTGTGCAGATGATTTGCAGGGCAACCTGGTCTGGCTCCACCTCATGGAAGACAAGGCCACACTAATTATATGTAACAGTTTGAGAGAGGGGGTAAGAGAGGGATTCTGGATGAATTGTTTGTAGCCCTGTTTAGTGATGTATGCCAGATATTTAAGGCTGGTGAAGAAACAGGACTCACTGGAAATGGGAAAGAAAAGCACAGGTTAGCTGTGAAAGTGAAGAAGAAATTGAAATGTACGTAATGCAGTGGTTCATCATGAGTATAAAAAGAGTCGGCTCTGAGCAGGGACTGCATACAATGGGTACTTCCATATATCTTATTTAGATGGGTTCCACTAACTTATTCTTGTGCTAAGTTTCTGTCAGTACTGCTTCAAGGCCTCTTGTGAGCTAAGATCAAGTGCAGGGAGTATCTGAAGTCCTGGACTAAAGAGTCTGGGATGGAGGATGCTTGCCTGTAGTATCTAGGGGCATCTGAACCCCAAAACCTCTGGCCTTGGGCCTGCACTTAGGATACCTGCCAGTGGATTTGGGAATATCTGAATTCCCAGGGTAATGGGTCTGGGATGGAGGATACTTGCTGGTTGTAGCACCATATATGGTGTTTGGGACAATTGAGTTCTGCCTGCTCAATCAATATGGTTTTTGGATCAACTGAGATCTGCTCAATCGATATGATTTGGAACTGATTTGGCTAATTTGACCTGGAATACAAAAAAATATATATATATATATAAAAATTTCCATCATATATTTATCCCATATAGGCCATGTGTTTTATTGTCATTGTACCTGCTTGTGCCAGACCAGCACTTGTCAGGCTGTTTGGGACTGTATTAACCAGGTTTGGGTGCCTACTGGTTTTGGCTCTCTAGTACATTCAGTGCTCTTCCCTTGAGGGGTCTTCTCTTGCTCACCTTCCAAGTCTTGGTCTTAAAGAAAATAAGAGAGGTTTCTAGTGTGTTGTGGACCACCTTCGGGTGCACTTGGTATAGGTGCTTCTGGGGCTCCTCCTCATCTACACCCCATCCACATACCAACCATAGTTAGTTTGTCATATGATGCTAATAGTTCACGATATAGGCGATTAGCCAAGCCAGGTGCTTTCCCACCCTCATAGGTATTCTTTTAGGAGGGAATTTCACATATAAATTAGGTAGCCGCAGAGATACTGTGACTCACAAGAGTTAGTTTAATCAATTAATTCAAACATAAGAAAAAGTAAACTTAAGTCCTCATTAAGGTGTTTCTCGCAGTCCTTTGATTAAGGTCCAGTTAATCATGAACCCAGAATTAATCCATGAAACACATTAATTCATTCTGCTTCCTTTGTCTGAATGGGAATGGCTCCCAATCAGATCTTGGGATCATCCCTGGTCCTCAACAGACCATTAGGCCCTCTCGAGCCCACAGTGCACCTTGTTCTGAGGCAAATGACCCTCCTGGCTGTGTGCTGTCTTTATGGCACCACCTGCAAGGCGTTAGCCCTATCCTGGGTCCTTCTTATTAAGTTCAAACAAAAAGAAAAGACAAAACAAAACAACAAAAGCTAAGGTGAATCCAAAAGTCAAACAAGAGAGGATGTTATGTTCAGCCTCACTTGCTCGTCCCTCTGGTTATCTGGACCTTGATGTCCCAGGTCCTTCTTCTCCCAGGCAGCTCTGGGACTAGGACGCTGGGGATGCCCCTCTGGTATCCTGCCAGTAGAACTGGTTTGGCATTCTGCTGACTGCGCTAACCTGTAGTTTGTTCCAGCAGCGCAGCTTCCCCACTCTCCCTCAGGCTGCTCTGTGCAGGTTCTTGTAGCTGCCTCCCAGTGTGGGCATCTGATGTCACATTTCCATGCCTCCCCAGCTTCAATGAGAACATGCTTAAAAATTGCACAGGCAGGGCTGCTCGCCACTCTGCAACCTCCACTGCTGCACCTGCATTATGTAAGTATTCTTCGGTTCTAGCCCTAACCAGCCCTTTTGTCAGAATGTTTTGCACCCTTCTAACACTGCTCAAACCATCACCCGAGGTTTCCAACCCCTGGTACCAGTCGCCCCATGACAGTCATGTTCAGTGTTATCAGCATTTAACAGCTTCATAATTGGTTTCCAGTACTGCACACATGCTGCTTCTTACAGCAGTTTAATGATAAACAATGTATTTAGTGAGGTTTCCTTGTATGTGAATGTAAGATAACAATGCTACCCTTCAGGTATTTGAAGATTGTTATCAAATCCTGCTCAGCCTTTTTTTCCTCAAAACTAATTAATCTTAGTTCTTTCAGCCTTTCCTTCTAAGTCATATTTTCCAGGCCTCTAATCAGTTTTGTCATTTTCCACCAGACTTTCTAATTTGTCCACATCTTTTTGAAGTGTGGGACCCAAAACCGGAACCAATATTGAATAGAGTGGATAAAATCACTTCCCTTGATTTGCAACACAGATCAAAGGGGGCAAGAGGGCACAAAAGCCCCCATGGCTCACCAAAAGCATACGGAAATGTCTCATGGCTAAAAGGGAGGCATATACCCAATGGAAGGGAAGGGCCATCACCAGAGGAGGACTATACCTTGGTTGCTTGAGGCTATAAGGGGGTGGTCAGGAAAGCCAAGGTGGAGATGGAACTGGGACTAGCTACCCAGATCAAGGACAACAAGAAGTCTTTTTTTAAATACAATGGGGTAAAAAAAAGGTACTGGGTAACGTGGGGCCTCTGCAAGACATGCTAGGAAATCTGGTCGTCACACCAGACGACAAAACTAACCTATTTAACAATTTCTTTGCCTCCATTTTCCTGAGCAGGGACCAGGTCACCCCCCCACACCGGGACCTCCGTAGGCCCCAGGGGAGGCGCACCCAGACCCAGGGTCAGTGAGGACCCAGTCAGGGAACTTCTGGAGGGACTGGACATATTTAAATCAGCAGGTCCTGACGATCTCCACCCCAGAATGCTGAGGGAATTAGCAGAGGTCATTGCGGGACACCTGGCACTGCTTTACGAGCACTCGTGGTGCTCTGGTGTGGTGCCAGAGGACTGGAAAAGGGCCAATGTGGTTCCCATTTTCAAAAAAGGAAGGAAGGAGGACCCAGGAAACTATAGGCCAGTTAGTCTTACCTTGATCCTGGGTAAGCTTTTTGAGAGAGTTATCCTAGCTCATGTCCACGAGGGGCCAACAGGGGAGATTATGATTAGGGGCAACCAACATGGGCTCATTCAAGGCAAGTCCTGTCAGACCAACCTGGTGGCCTTCTATGACCAGGTCACAAAATCCTTAGACGCAGATGTAGCAGTGGACATAGTCTTTCTGGACTTTAGGAAGGCCTTCAACACTGTCTCTCACCCCATTCTCATTAAAAAACTAGG
>NW_005841870.1:879089-880087 GCF_000455745.1 Alligator sinensis
TTTCAACACTGACAAGTGCAAGGTGCTGCACCTGGGGGGGAAGAACCAGCAGCATACCTACAGGCTGGGGAATTCCCTTCTCGTCAGTGCAGAGGCAGAAAAGGATCCTGGAGTCATTATTGATGCCAAAATGAACATGGGCTGACAGTGTGGGGACACGGTCAGGAAGGCTAACAGCACCTTGTCATGCATCCACAGATGCATTATGAGCAGGTCCAAGGAAGTGATCCTCCCCCTCTATGCGACACTGGTCAGGCCACAGTTGGAGTACTGCGTCCAGTTCAGGAGGGATGTGGACAACATGGAAAGGGTCCAGAGGAGGGCCACCCCGCATGATCAGGGTGCAGCAGGGCAGGCCCTACGAGGAGAGGCTAAGGGACCTGAACCTGTTCAGCCTCCACAAGAGAAGGCTGAGGGGGGATCTAGTGGCCTGTTACAAACTAGTCAGAGGGGACCAGCAGGCATTGGGGGAGTCCCTGTTCCCTCGAGCACTCCCAGGAGTGACAAGAAATAACGGTCACAAGCTGGCAGAGGGTAGATTCAGGCTAGACATCAGGAGGCGCTATTTCACTGTCAGGGCGGCTAGGATCTGGAACCAACTTCCAAGAGAGGTGGTGCTGGCTCCTACCCTGGGGGTCTTTAAGAGGAGGTTAGATGAACACCTTGCTGGGGTCGTTTGACCCCAGTACTCTTTCCTGCCATGGCAGGGGGTCAGACTTGATGATCTGCTCAGGTCCCTTCCAACCCTACCAACTATGAAACTATGAAACTATGAAGTGATGCTTCTATTAATATAGCCCAGTATGTAAGGTATATAAAGACAATAAAAAGCATTCTACAAGTATAACAGAAGAGGAAGGTCATGGAAAGTGCAGGTCCCTCACTGAATGCAGAAGGCAATCTAGTAACAGCTGATACAAACAAGGCTGAAGCTAGCGTTCTCACTCAACTCATTCTCCACAACACTTACTACTCCCAAGCTTTCCCAAACTCTTTCC
>NW_005841870.1:880118-906086 GCF_000455745.1 Alligator sinensis
TTCAGTCCCAGTCTCCTTGGCAAGGCAAATACCTCCCCGCTTCTCTCTTCCAGTCTCAGTCTCTTTGCTCTGCTAGTCCCAGTCTCTTTCCCACCAGAACTCTGTTTCATTTTCCCTCCACCCCCTGCCCCATCCTCTAGTACCAGTTTCCACCTGCTACCCAAATTGCCTGTCAGAGCTGACTCCCCCTACCTGTCCATAGATCTGGATCTTATCCCCTCTGCATTTGAATTCAGCATCTTCCACCACCTTGGCTGAATGCAGGGTTCACTGAGAGCACAAGAAGTATAGTCTTCCTGCTCTAAATACAGGTCCCCACGCTCAGACTTTGTATATTCCCCAGCAATCCAGAGCCACAACTGTAAAGAAAGTCTTGCTCAACCTCAGAATATAAAGAATCTTTGGACAGATCTGTTGAAAGCTGAAGAGTCTATACTGAGCACATGCAAATCATGATTTTAAAATCTTATAACTTAGCCAGATTTGGGTACATTTGCACCAAGAAGACACAAAACACACCCATGACAAATGACAACCCTGCTACCAAATTTCAGGCCTCTGTTCCAAAGCAAAAAGCTGCTATTGCTTTTCAAAGAATTTCTAACGTGGGCAAACAATATACTTTTCTTCCAACATTTGCCACAGAAAGAACTCAACCATTTTGGCTGAAATCTTCCAGAAAAAGATTCAGCTGGTAGCAGGCAACCAACATGGCAAATTCCAGTAAAAACGGGTTGGCAAAGTTATAAGCAACAGAAAGCAGAGTTTCATAAGGGAAATGTCAGGTAATTGTAAGGGTAGGCGGGGCTGCCAATCCTGTGCATAATGGGTTCTTTTGTGTTTCTTTTTCTGTTCTTGATTGTTTCCTCTGTGTAATGTTATGCCCTGCTTTTTCACTATTTGTATTATTCTTCTATAAAATCAACACAGATGCTTAATTTAAAAAAAATAGATGAAAAGGAAAAAGAGGTTTTTGCCAGCATAATATTAATGACTTGTCAAGAGATGTAAGCTTCTTTTGCTCTCTACAATAATTCCAATAGTAATTGGCTTCCTTCTAATACTTTGAAGGATGTCTTCTGTGCAATACTACACAATTGAAGATTTATGTTCCTCTTTGGAGTAAGGAAACTGCAGGGAAAATAGCACTTAAGCCACAGTGGAGATAAAAATAACTATTATTTAATAGCTAGAACTGTCCTAAACTACTTTCTTAAAAATTAAGGAGTAAGAATACTGTAATGAATCATTTAAATCAGTCATGCTTGGGGTTTTCACGAACTGCACCATCATGGCAGTTTTCTATGAATGAAGATATTGTCCCTCAGCTAACTATAAAACAACTCCCATGAAAAAGACCACGGCTGGTATGGAAGAGTCATTCACAGTGGCAGCCTGGTTACAGCATTCTATAGTAGAGACAGGGCGCATCTACATGTGCATTAATGTGCTGTTCCTAATGTGCATTAAATTTAGTACCTCCAATGTGAGGTACTAAATAAATGTGCATTAGGCTGCCATAATACAGAGTACCACAAGCATACATTTTTAAGTGACACTTAATGTGCAGTAGCCTGTTTTACTGTGTATTAGCATAATTGCATTTTTTATGTGCCACTTTAATGTGCAGTAAAATAGGCTACTGCACATTAAAGCACACCTGTAGATGCACCTACAGAGTTTCAGATCCCAGCATAGGGATTTAGGTATGTTTTGGACCTTAGCTCCAGGTTTTCGCTGAAGTTGATCTTTCTTGGTCTCTAAAAAGAATAGGGTAATGGTAACAATGAACTTGGACTACATGAGCACTTCTAGCTGGTGACTTTGTGGAGGGGGGGTCACCAAAATCTCAGTTGCAAGCAGACAGAAGGAAACCCTTGGTAATGTGTTTGCTGGGGAAAGAAATAATTTAAAGAGATGGAAAAACAAACTTTGCCCAGATTAAAGTTCTACAACCTCTTCTTAGAACTAGTACTATTTAGACTGGACATAGTTACAGAGAAACTATCAGAAGGCTTCCTGTGAACAGAAGAAGATCAAGGCTGGAGGGGCATCTCCAGTCCCAGCACAGTATATGACAGGTAAGAACAGACAGAAAATACCCAGGATTGCATTTCATAACCATTCTATTTTTTCAACATTGCCACTATTAATTGCATGTAAAAGAAGCAGAAATATAATTGTGAGAATTGTACTTATACCAGGAAGTAGGCTTGTTCAATGGAAAAATTATATTTATTAACAAAAAAGTACAGCTATTAGAAAACATGTTGTTGGTAATTAAGGGCTATATACTTCCCATAGTTGTGTTTTGAAACATTTGCCATCTAGTTATTTTATACAAGGAGCCTGCTGAATGCGTAGGATATCCTATAAAAGAATATATGGGTACATAAATAAATTGCCACGACGGAAGCTAAGGTATGAGCTTACAGAGCATCAGCTAAAGACAGCTGCTTGTATGTATGCTCTTAGTTCACAGTGGTTGCATCTACATGTGCATTTAATGCTACTGAATAAACTCCAATGGCATTTGAATAAACTAATCCAGATGTCACCGTCTGCACGTGTTTAAGCGCAGTAATTTGCTCTGCGGTCTTGTGTCTAATGAGACTATCCAACAGCACAGTAAATTAGTCTACAGCAGCCTAATTGCCATGCACATGTAGTCAGTGATACTTTACTGTGCAACAAATTAGTCTACTGTGCAGTAAAGTGCACGTGTAGGTGCACCCAGTAAGTGCAAAGTAATACCCCACTTGCATTGAGGAGCCAAGAGAGTGCTTGCAGGCTGTTACACTGCATCAGCTGCTCCATGGTAAATTCACACAATAATTTACTTTACGGTAACTTGTTTGCGTGGCCATACTCATAGGAACATTGGGCCGGAAGGAAACTCATGGGTCAACAATCTCTTCGATAGCCTGATCAAATCTCCATGTTAAAAGCAGCTAGGTTTCTTGCTCCACTACCCCAACTGGCAGGCTGTTCCAGATCCTCACTCTTGTGATAGCTATAAACCTTTTAATTTCCATCCTAAATTTATTCATGGCTAGTTTATCTCCATTGTCCTTTAACTGAAGTCACGGGTATCAAACTCATCAGGTGCAGTGGGCCAGACGGGTGGTGTGAGACCAGATGAGTAGCATGGAGTTATCCTGTGCAGGCCGAGATCAGGTCCACAAACCAGCCCTGCACGCAAGATCCAGGGTGCCAAACCAGCCCTGTGTGCTGCATGCTGTGTTTGTATCGGATCCAGCTCTATACGTGTGCACATGCCAGATGTGGTTCTGCATGCCATGTATGTACCAAAAACAAACCAGAGCACCAGGCGGAGTACACACTGGATCCAGCCCCATGTGCCATACAGAACATGATCCAGATTCAGCCCCACAAGCAGTGCTTGACAGATCTGACCCCATACAGTGTGCACTGCATGGGACCAGTCATGTAGTATGTGGATCTAGTCCAGGAAGCATGGGCAGCACAGAGGGCTGGATGATAGGACTCTATGGACTAGATCCAGCCTGTGGGCCACATCCTTGACATTTCTGGCTTAAGTAGGTTTATTTTTCCCTGGTTTTTAACTCCCTGATGTAGTTCTAGAGAGCAATTATATCCTCTTTCTGCCTTCATTTTGCCAAGCTAAACAGACCAACCTCCCTCAATCTCTCATAAGAGAGGTTCCCCATTTTCCTGATTGCCCTAGAGGCTTGTATGGCTTGGAGTAGGTTTGTAAGGCAGGGTATTCCAAAGCTCATTCAACATCAGGATCCATAACAGTGACTTGAGTTCCTAGCTCTTTGACTGGCTGTTCCATATTATCCAATGCAGCTAGAACACAGGTATTACATACTGCCATATGTGTTAGCATAAATTAGATATAACTATACTGCAGGCTGCAGTATAGTGTTGAAACAGCTGTAAATGAGCTAGCTCAGGTACCAGAGGCCATCCAGCCATGGCAGCACAGAACTTAGTGCAGAATAATTCATCCTGTCAAAAAAGGGCAGATTAACCCCTGCTAAATTCCTTGATGCCATGACTAGACTGCTTTCAATATTTATTTGAAGTTAATTCAGGTGTTTCTGTACTATGCTGCAGTCTGCCACATACCCTTCAACCACTGCCAGTAGCTGGACTTGCTCAGGCTGTATGGGGCACATCACACAGTCCTATTGGACTCTTGAAGGCAACAGGTCTCTGGGCTGATCCAATAGGAAGAGGGCTGTGCTAAATTTGGATGTTACTTTGGCATTTTCTATACATGACTTTAAACAGAGATTTCTTCCTATGAGTGTAGATTTCTTTCTTTCTTTCTTTCTTTCTTTCTTTCTTTCTTTTGATCTTTTATTTTTCACTTTGCTCTAAGAAGTCTTCTGGACTTTGAAGGATATACTGTATACGAATCACCTTAAAAGTCCATACTTCCTTCTTGTTAAACACCGTATATATTTTTGGAATGCATTGTCCCAAAAGAACACCATACACTCTGCCATACACTTTCTCTGCCTTTTGGCCTCAGTGTAAATGCTGTGTTAAATAAATATATAATCTAGTGATAAATGGGCCCCTTCAGAAATTCATGCCATGGCTTGTATAGGGCATGACTTATCCAAAGAAGCCAAGCATGCAAGCAATTTTATTTTTGGAGAAATACTGATATTATACAAATCCAAGATATTAATTTGTTAGATAGCATGGGTGTCCCAGTTAACAGGGCACAGGATGCAGGACACAGGTGATGGGAAGACATGTGAAAGGACCATCTATGCCTGTTTCTCTGCAACAGAAGAATATTGACCATGTGTGATAAGTCCGCTATATGCCAGAGCAGTGGAGGGGGGCAGGTGTCAACTTTTTAGAAGGTGTGCTGTAAATATGCCTTGCACTCTCCCCAACTGCCACTCCAATCCCCTTCCCCTGCTCAATCTGTGGTTCTTCTTTCTTCTCCCTGCCCTATCTGCCATTCTGCTACCTGTCCCCTCACTGATCTGTCATATGCCATGAACAGGCTACCCATGCCACTTAAGGCACATGTGCCACAGGTTGGCCACCCCTGTTCTAGTATACCATTTCCAAGCTCTGTATCATAATATGCCACGCTCTGTATCAGTAGTAAATTAATTGTGGAAACTTTTCACTTAAAGCTAAAAAGTTAATCATCCTTTCCCATAAGAATGTGAACACTGGATAGGCCTTATCCAAGATACAGTGAAGGCAGTGGAAAAGTTCTCCTTGACTTCAGAGGCATTTGTATCAGATCTTGTAAGTCCAGAGTACAATTCTGACATTGGCTCAGTAAGTAAGACTTCCAGAAATTTCTTCCTTCCAAAAGGAATTATATCATTATATTACATTCCTTCCACATGATAGTCATTCCAGATCACGTTACTTCTAATTTCCCATTGAGTTAATACAACGTTTTGTATGCACTGCAACAGGTTTTTTCCATACCCTAGTTCAGTGATTGTCAAGCAGGGTGCTATGGCACTGTGAGGTGCTGTGCGATCCTTTTAAGGGTGCTGAGCAATATTAGCACTGTTATGTGTGCAAACACCTGCACATGATTCACAAGATAAACCCAGAGATTTCAAAGAGGAATCCATAGGATCTATAAAATTCTGACCTGATGTGTTCTTTCCAGTTCTTTGCAAGAAGAATTGCTGTTATTTTTCCATAGTCAAAAAATGAGTGAAAGCTAACAGATGGCATTTTCTGTGGCAGATAGGGCAGTCTAGCAAAAGGTGCCTTGAATCTAAAAGGTTGACAATCACTGCTATAGTCCCATTGGGTTGTAGAAAGGCAGATATAGCTAGAGCAAAGTTCTTGAAGCTCCCATATATCTTAGCATTTCTCTTTCGCCTGACTAAAACATGAGATCGGTGCCTGAGACACAAAGTAAAAAATTATCTTGAATGTAATGATGCAATTGCCCTGTCCCTGACCAAACTGCAGGAATTACTAGTCGCATCTTTTACAGGCCAAGTTATATAGCGTACATCAAAACAAAGAAAAAGTGGCTGGGGAAAAACAATTATGGTTAACAAATTAACTAAAACAATTATGCAGTCTGCTCCAGCAAGCGGAAGCTTCAAGCTATAATCCGAATGAGATGGAAGACAACAAAGTGCACAGGCTGTTACAGCAGGAGTGGAATATTTTGTGCTCTGTCTGCAATATTTCTAAGACCCATTGCAAAAATGGTATAAATGACTGGCCTAGAGTCACAAATAAATTGGAACTTCGATGAGACACTCACTCACTACTTAGCTGCCTGCAGTTCTGAGGTGGTAAGACAAATTGCCATGTTATGACCTACAGGTCTTACTAAGTAGGTTCAAACACTTTTTTTTTCTTTACCTCACCCCAATCAACCTTCCATCACTGGGTGTTCCTAAGAAACCCCTCCTTTATCTGTTGTGTGTACTGTATGCAAAAGCAGCTATCCCTTTTCTCTCGCAGGTATATCTATCCAGTGTAACTCTATCGTAACAATGCAGTTGGTCTAATAAAAGATATCACTCTAAGAAATCTTTGCCTCCCTTACACAACCTAAGATAGTAATAGCCAGAGATACTTCATGTCTGCTCCTTGCAACCTTGGTCCTGAGCCAGAAGCGGCACAGCTCTGCTAGTTCAGTGCTGCACGCATACCAATAAGCTCTGGCTATAAGCACTGCACTGCCTTGTGTCAAATAGACATGCCCTCTAGGTGATAATGCAACTGTTATGTGTATGGATGATTGCAGCCTTTCAGGTTGCATATTTTCTCAGTGGTGTCTGTTCCTGCAGTAGCTGAGTCTTTATAAGCATTAGCTAGGAGTATGTTTAAATGAAATGCCTTAGATTCATTCAGTAAATACTATTTTTGCTACTACCTGTCACTATCAGAGACAGAACATAGGACTAACTGAGCCACTAGGCTGGTTTAAAAAAAAAAAAATTCCTGTGTTTCTAGAAAAAAATGTCTACTAGGAAACTAAAAAAACAATCATTCAGGAAGGAACAGGAAGGTATTTTAGAGGAGCTGCATTTTACAACAGAAGAAAACTAGAATTCCCCTGACTATAGACATAGTGGATTTGAAACCTCTGCTCTCTGAAACAATGAAAAAGTAGGGAGTGAATTATGTTGGTAGCAAGGTGACTCCATGTATATTTACACTGGAACTCATGATCTTTATGCAGCTGTGATAATTAAGGGCTTGAGCACCTGAAAACTTGAGCAACCAGAATTGCAAGTACCTTCCCTCATTTTTGACCTATCCTGTCCCAGCTATTGTACCACGGAGAACATAGAGTATGAAATATTATTCGTCATGAGTAAATATTAAAGTATTTAATATTTGTTCTAGATAAGCTTCAGGAAATTTATTTAATATACTTAATTCATTATTAATTCTTTAATGATTATTATTTTTTATTTGCATATGGTGGTGCCTAGAGCCCCCCAGTCAGAGATTAGGTTCCCACTGTGCTTGGCACTATGCTCATATCAGAGTCCCTGTATCAAAGTGCCTATAATCTACCTATGACACTTCAGGCCTATGACACTTAAATCTATAATCTACCTATGACACTTAAATTTTTTCTGTCATTGGGCCTCTGAAAGCTCTCTACAGCTATTCTATGACACATGCACAGCTGCAGACCACTTTTAAAGTGGCTGATTGCGAAAAAAATTAACCCTCTTCAAACGAGGTATCAGATGAAGGCACTCTGCTTTAGAACACCTTAGGGAACTTGTGTTCCCTAGGGTTAATTCTTCATGCATTTGGGGCTAGGTTGATGCAGCCCAGGCCCACCCCAGCAGGGAGGAAGTGGGGAGTGAGCAGCAGCAAGTTGCAAGCTAGGCTTAGCTGAGGAGTGGGGGGTGGATCAGAGCTGCCCTCCCCACCCCCCTGCCTTGTGGCCTCCCCAACCCCCCTAGCTGGGGTACTGGGGGGAGCTGGGCTGGGCCTGCAAGGTAGTGGAGGAAGTCCACCCCCAATCTCTGCCCCGCTCCTGATCGCAGAGCCGGGGGTGGGAGCGGCGGGGAACCCAGCTGGGCTAACTCTCCACTCCACCCTGATGATCTAGCGCCAGGAATGGGGAGTCAACTCAGCTGGGCTGACTCTCTGCCCCCTGCGTGATCTAGCACTGGGGGTGGGAAGCCAGCTTAGTTGGGCTGATTCCCCACCCCCAGCGAAACATCGAAACAGCCTTTCAGTTTCGACAGAATGGAACGGAACAGCTGTTTTGAATCTAAATGAAATTTGAAATGGAACACTGTTCCTTCAAACCGTTGCTAGCAGGCAGGTGCTGTCCAGGGAGCGTTGCCATCGTGGACAGAAGGTCTGGGGCCCTCACTGCAGCTCAAGCCCACCGGCAGCTCACCCCCTGGCTGCAGGACAGGTGATCAGGCTCTGTGGAAAAGGAAAAAAAAAATGGATCAGGCCCCTCACCACTTCTGTCTTTCTCAGTGGAGCTTGCCCACGTGAGCTGCCACTGGGCCGTGCAGCCCCTGAACTTCCGGATTTTGCATACTCTGAGGCTTCCCCAGACTTGGTGGAAAGTCCTATAGAATTTTAAATGAGCTCCATCATTTTATAGAAATTATTCCAAAAAACCCAACTCAACTAAACTCTCTGCTGCATCCTATAGCCACTGGAGGGGAAGTGCAGAGGAAAAGGGGTGGCCTCCAATTGTACAGTTAGTTGTACATGTGCCTGAGCTCCCTCATTCTCTAAAATACATCTTGTAATGAGGCCAGCTTTGAACCCTGGACCCAACCAGTCCCAGTCAGGAGATCAGGCCAAGTCATCTCCTGTACAGGTGCCAACTGCAGCCAGGCTGGGTCCCCACTGGACTGAGAGAGGCAATCTGGGCAGCCAATCCCCTGAAGTCCACTCCAGCCCCTAAAAGCCAGGCCCAGCCTGCAATATCCTTGTCTGGGCAAAGGTGAAAGTTCTTGCTTCTGGCCTTCCATGCACTTCCTTGCTGGTTTTCTGGTTCTGACTCCTGGCTCCAACTCCAGCCTTCAATTCTGGTAAGATTCTTGGCATTCTCTTATTCTGATTCCTGGCTCTTGATTTTAGTTCAACTTTTGGTTCTGGCCTTTGGCTTCTGATCCTGGTTAACCCTTGGCTTACCCTGGCTCTGGCAATGGTTTTTGACTCTGGCCTGTCCTGACTTTGGCTATGGTTCCTGACTACAGTTCTGACACCAGACCCCTCCATAGCTCAGCTCCCTGGGGAACCAATCTGGATTGCACTCATGCTTTCAGTGTCTAACTACTAAGCAAAACTCCTTATATCCCCACTTCCTAACATATCTACATATTCAATATATCTGATGGTTAGGACCCTCAAGGAATAGATGACTCCTCATGGCTTAGCTGTGACCCTCAGTGAGGACAGCTAAAGCTGTAGCCACCCCCTTTTATAACTATGTGGAAAGAAAATGAAGTAGGAACTGGGTTTTCAATTTGCTCTCTGGGATTTTGTGCCTTCAGAGAACTCTCAAGCCGTATTTGACAGATTCTCCCACATCCATGAGGGCTAGAAATATATATTTTTACTTAAAATAAAAGCCGAGAGTCTTGCTTAATCATATAACTCCAGGAGCTGGAACTTGGGGAAACCAACCAAATACAATGGGACTTGGAATAAGATAGCTAACTGACAACACTACTGAGAGCATGCAGAAGAGATGGTGTAATAGTAGATTTATCCTTTGCTGGAGTGATTTACCCAGGGCTAGTTATGATAGCTTTATGAACCATACTTCCTTGTGCAGCGTGGCATGTTTGGTCCAAAGTAGTGTCTCTATGTCCCCAGAAACAGCCCTTTAAATGGAGTGTCTTAAGTGGCACTGGAGGACACAAACCGAATACACCATAAGTGGAAAGCCATTCTTCCAAGCTTCACTGAACACAGAAACAAATTTTTATTCTTAATATGGGAAATGATCCATTATTCATGTCTGAGGGTGGAGATGAAGAACTTCTTCACAGTTTATTAATATTCAGCATTCCAGTCTCCAGTCACCCTCTGTAGAACATGTCCCTAACCTTTTTGTATTGCATAACTCTCATAAAACACATATTTAAAGAGATCAGAAGAAAATAATCAACAGCTTTTTTTTCTTATCAGATTCTGCAGGGCACTGTAAGGTTTTCCTGGCATAATGTCCTTTTGATCGGTGTGCAGTATAAAAAATGGGGAAAATAGGTCTTTTCTCTCTGTAGGAATAACTCAGGTCATGTCTCCAACCTTCCATACTTCACTATGAGAAACATGGTCCTCTAAGATTCCTTTGAGCAAAATAATCTATGAGGCAGTGAGTCTCAATCTGGGTGCCGTGGCCCCCTGGGGTGCCTTAATATTCTTTCAAGGGTGTCACAGAGCTCCACACAATGTTAGCACTACTAGGTGTGCAATCATGATTCACAAGATAAATCCAGAGATTTCAAATAGGAATGCACAGTGTTAAAAACATTCTGCCCTGCTGTGGTCTTTTTGAGTTCTTTGCAACAGAAGAATTGCTCTAGTATTTTTCTGTAGTCAAAAAACAAGTGAAAACTAAGCTAGCATTTTCTGATGAGAGCCTCAAGTCTACCAAGGGGTGCCTGGGGTCTAAGAAGGTTGAGAACCACTGCTATCAGGAATAATCCTGTGAGGGATAGGCTTAGGCCATGACTATACGGATTCCTTCCTGACCCTGGATTTTACCCTCTTATCCTGCTCAGGGGTATCAAAACAGGCAGAGGATACAACTCAGAAGTAGCCCTAAGTAGTTCAGAACCATGAGGGCATGCTCTAGTGCTGCTTTTGGGCTCTCCCAAGACATAGGGCCTAAGCACAGCCCTTGGGTTAGCACTCAGGAACACTCTGAGACATCTACTCTGCCTAATTGCCAGCCTCTGGTAAAATGGGACAAATGGAAAAAAGTGAGCAGGGTTTATGCTGTCTGTAGTGGACCCAAGGTCAGGAGAACAGCCATACAGACATGCCCTTAATGATCAGATCCATCTTTAAGTCATGTGATTCTGTTTGCTTGTATTTAGGAAGTTGCATATCACAAATGTTTCTCTGATAAAAGACATTTCTTTTACCAGCATATGTAATTAACCTCCCTTAAAGCATATAAACAGTTTAAATTTTGAAGTGCTGCATAATTTTTTTGTGCACCCCATGTGGGACATCACAAAAGGAGATAGTTTTCAGAAAGTTTTGAGCACCTGCTCTGTAAAATTCAGGCCTCTTTTAAGCGTTCCAAGATCAGTGCCCAAAATCATTAGTCACATTTGAAACCAAGACCAAGTGACAGTATTTTCTTTTGCCAAGGCTGGGCTCTGAAAATGTCTTTTTGTTTTCTTTTTCAAGCAGAATTACTCAACAATGTAAGTGGCTTGGCAAGATCCATTAATTAGACTGAAGAAGACAAGCAGAAAATATGAGCCTGACCATTTCTTGTCACCAACCTGAGTGCAAACCTGAAAGAGTGAGACAGAATGGGGAATGCAAATCATCTTAGAAAATCTTCTAGAGTCCACTGCATTGGACAAAGAGTCATGCAGAGTATGCATGCTGCATATGGTTTAGATATCAACACTACTAGTTTGAGTGATGGGTTGTTGGGTTAACTCAAGCACTAAGTCTAAACTCTGTCCCCTGTGGCTTAGTGATTGTGAAGCTTTGCAGCAATGAGGAGAAGCAACTGGCTGAACCCAGTAATTGCAAAAGGTTGAATCACACAGGGTACACTGAGGTGCATTTCCTGTTGCTTCCAGCTGCTGGCAAGCCTCAGGCTTGGGGGGGAGGGGTTTGTGATTGTGTAGGAAGCAGCACCTCAGCCATGTATTTTTCTAGTTTTTGTATATTTGTGGGGCTGTTTTCACTCTAATATTTGTGGTGTCCAATATTTTATGCTTTTTTGAAGTCTCACATTCCTGTCCACATTCTGGAGAGGCATTAGGAGAACGAGGCTATGTTCTGTGCTCACACCTTCAACTGCCTCTTAACAAAAGCTATAATTTTTCCCCACAAGTGATTGATGTTCTCTTTAGAGCATAAAGGAGACATTAGAAGAAGTACATTTTCAGTACAGTAATCTTAAAGGACATATCAGCAATTAGTGTAACAAAAAAGAGGTGTTGGCTTATTGCACTCCAGATCTACACACTTCCCTTTCACCGGCAACAGGGAAGACTCGACCAGTATTAGACCGTGTTGTTGCCCTACTTATCCCAAAGCAGATGTGATTGACTGAAATACTTGAGCTAACAAAGGATGGGTGCAGAGTGGTAGTTAAGCTGTGTTAGTCTGCAGTCAGGTAGTTAGGGATGCCCCCTTTTCCTGAAACCATCCCCAGACTCCCACTAAATTATTCACCCTAGGCTCAGCACCTTGTTCACTGTCCTCCCCATGGCTCCTCCACATATGCTGCTGTCTTTCCCATGGCTTGGGTTCTGCACTGTGTCCAGGCCTGGTGGGAGTTGGGGTACTTGCAGAGAGTGCAGGTGCTCCCTCTCACGTCCTCTCTGTTTCAGCAGAGGGCTTTGCCCTGTGGTGTCCAGGTCAGGTGTCCAACCAGAGTTTGAACATAGAACCCCGATTCCTGTATTGCTAGGCTGGGCGAAAGCCAGATGGGTGATAACTTTACCAGTAATTTGTGAACCGCTCATTGCAATTGTTTGCTTTGCACCATTCATGGCGTTTGACTGATCATGTGGTTCTGGCTCTTCTCTCTGTTTGGATTAATTTAGTGGATCCAATGCAGAGCCACTAAAATGATCCGATCTGAGGAGAACTTTTATTTCTTGAGTAGCGATCATGTGCATAAGAGTTTAATAGAAACATTTAAAACAGAAGTGTGACAAATGATGAATAGCAAATAAAAGACTTCTAATAGGAATTCTTAAAAATGTTTAAGATTTTGAACTGTTTTTTATGAATATTGCTTTAATATTTTGAATAAAGAATAGCACAGGGTTTATAATGATAAGGAATCAAATATAGGTCCTTGGTTTACAAACTTATCTGGCTTTTTTGATGCAGGGATCATATCTTCCTACAGATCTATATGGTTCCTAACGTACTGGCTGCTTGAGTCTGCTTGGGGCCTTTTGGCACTACTGCAATATAACTTACTATTATTTATCTATCAGTCTTACTTCTGACCCCTTAGAGAGTAATGGAAAAATAGGCTGCCTCCTGAAAAAAAATGATCTTGCCCTGATATAGCAGTCAAAGCTTTGCACAAAAAGATTCTATGCTAAGTTACTAGCAAATGTCTGCTCAGACACCTGCTGTCCTAAACAATTTGAGACACTGTAATCACAAGCAATGCCATAATAGAACACAAAATGAAAAGGCTGGTGGCTGGCTAGTGAAGAAAATTGCACCTGCAGGGGAAACTGCACAAGAGGGAATGGTCACAGTTGGGGAAGGTCAGCAAGTGAATGAGTGCCCTGCTGCCTCTTCCCCCATGGATTCTGCCAGAGGCAGGCACTTTAATTTATATCTCACCTGATGGGTTCCCCATTCCCTGCTGACCTATTTACTTTCTGGGCTGACTTCCAGCCCCTCTTGGCAGACAGTGGTTGCAAATGCATTGTGATGCCACTTCCAGTTCTCAGAGAAGACTTAGAACCTAGATGAGGATTGGGAGCGGGCAGCAGCTCTGCGATACACCCTCTGAATCTTGCAGTTGAATATAAAATGTTGTTTGCTAATGCTTTGGGAGATGGGAAGAGTAAAACACTTGCAAAGCCTTTGTTATCAGTACATACCTTATTTCCATTCCATTTCTGATCACTCATTCTGCTGTGGACTGAACTGCCAGTGGGTACTTAAGCACAGAAAACAGGAGGTTGAACAGGAGCCTGGTCTAACTGGTTGCTAAGAGAGTAACTTAATTTACAACAGATGGTGTTTATTGTTACTTTCCATCTGCAGAAGGAGGAAAAACTCTTCTTAGAAGAAAACTGAATGCAGGCGTACAGGTTTCTAGTATGAATCAGTGAAATTAATTCAGATAAAATACAAGTTTTTACTAAACCAAAATGCAAATTGTCCCAAACTTTCAGATGAAGCTTTAACCAAACCTAAATTGAGTTATGGATAATATTTTTTTCTGTGTCTTTTTAAGTTTTCAGTTAATCCAGTCTGTATTTATAGTTAGGGAAACAGGTAAAAAGTGGTTCATAAAATGGTTTCAAACCACAGAGGAAGTTAGCATCAGAGCTGGCATTTAAACATCAGACCACTGTGGGGTTCAAAAGTGCTAGTAACATCTCCAGCATAGTATGTGCTGAGTTATTCCTTGAAGAGTCAGTAATCTACAAAGCTAAAGAACCTGAGAGAGAGGGGAAAAAATGGGGAGTCCTGAAGGTCAGGGTTTTTTTTTAAAGATATTTAGGTTGTATCTGTATCATCTCCTGCATGGTCATGCAAGCACTGCTGAGGAATAAGCTCTGCTCATTAGCACCAGTAAATTAGGTAGTGTAAGCAGCCTGGGAGTGGGCCTGAGCATCTCAGAGGGGTCATAGGCATAGCCTCTGTCAGGAGAGCCTGAGTGTGGAGCTGGGCTTATCCCCAGGGCTACTCTAAACTGGGCGCATCTACGAGATGCTAGAAGTGCAATAAACTAATTCTACTACACATTAGCTCACCATGGCAAAAGCCGTGCAAATGCACTAATGCACAGTAGAATTAGTCTAGTGCACATTAAAATCACATACATAAAAGATGTACACCAGTGCTGTTGAGCAGTAGCTTTGGTTACAGCACAATAAGTTTGTACCTGTTATCACAAGTGCTAACAATATGCAGTAATTACAGTACATTAATACACATGTAGATGTGCCCACTGGCTTCTAAACTGTTTAATTGTGTACTTGAGTGAGCATGGCCTATTTTTCAATAGCACTCCTGGGCTCTCTCCAGAGACATACCCCAGATGCCTAACTTTCATTTATTTCAACTGGAGTGAGTTAAGCACCGAAACAGCCTTATAATCTGGCGCTGCATCCATAGTGGGTCCCACCTCTCTTGTTGGCCTTGCTCTTTGGAGGCATTCATAATGTTGCCTGCTCTTTACATTTCATGAGTAGCATAATATGTGGACTGATACTTGAAGCCCTGATTTCTGGAATCTGGTGATTATTTTGTGACAATTGCAGTGTTCATTTATTTTAAGAGTTTCTAGTTCTCGTGGTTGTGGAGGAAAGCACAAGCAAGGCTCAGAGAGCTGAAAGCAAATAGAAAATACACAAAATGTACTGTTCTTCTCCCCACACCCCCTCCTCCCAACTTCATGGGCCGTGCCCAAATGAGCAAGCACATACCTGTTGCGGCGTCTCAAAGCAGTTTGAGATACCACAGGAGGCACGCTAGGAACAAAAAAATTGTTCCCTGCACTGTATATTTGCAGCATGTACTCTAAGTTTGATACCAGGAAATCCCAGTATCCAAAAAAAAAAACACGCTGGAAAAAAGCGGTGCAGGTCGCGCTCCTGGAACATGCCCTGAAGCAACCGGAAGCACATGGGCTGAGACACAAATCTCTGGCACAAATTTGTACTGCTGCTATTTGAGCTGCTGCAAGCACATGTGGACACACCTATAGTGTTTAGAGTGATTTCATAATATTTCCAACCTAGTTTATGATCTTTGAATGCATGGGATCAGGAAAACTGAATCCAGCATATTTGCAACAGCTTCCAGTTTTAAATTTCAGATTTGAAGTTCACTTTAAATATACAAGTCTTACCCTGCTTGGAGGATAACACATCGAATATACTGAACACTATAAATACTGAACAAAATGATAGCATGATATCTCTAACCTCTCCGTTCTTTAAACCTAAAAACATTTATCTTTCTATTTGTCTGCCTTTGCCTCAATTGTTTTATATTAGGTTCAGCTGTGCCTTTCTGTCCTGTAATGCATATTAGTTAACAAAATATTGCTTGTTAAATTAGTACAGTCTATTTGAAGTCAACAGGGCTATGCCACTACAACTGATAGTTAAATTGGTCTGTCATAGTAAATGTGTTGATATAATAATTTTGTTAACATGGGATAATTTTAAAATATTTTCTCTGAATCCCATGAAAGAGCACTAGTAGATAAATTGCCTATATACTAGTTTTTGCCTACATTTGTGTCTGAGATTTAATGAATAGACAAAAATTAATCTAAAAGCAAAAAGAAAGGCAAAGAAAAGAAATGAGAATTGGCACTTATTACAAAACAGAAAGAATACATTAATAATCCAAATAGTGGCAGAACAAAAAAATAATTAATAGCTAGGTATAGAAGAGGCGGGGTTTGCATGTATGGGTGTGGGTAGGCAAATATATTTTACAAAATGTGGACAAATCACCCAGAGCATCTTGGTTATATAATCCCTTATGTCTGTGTTGATTGATTCTAAGTTCTTTGGGACAAAACTACTTACTGTCTGCCTGCAGAACATCTACCATGTTGTGGACGCTGCTGTAATACAAAAATAATAACAATAGTACAGTAATAATGCTATTTACAATATGAGCCATCTTTAAGGAGTAGCCATTTAGAATACTGGCTCCTTGAACCATCCTCAGAGACAGCGTAAATACAGATCAATATTCCCAGCAAGGAGTAAGTTAACTGCTTCTGAAGTATACATTACCCTTTTAGACTGCAAATATAGCTAAGAGCCTTCAGTGTGCATTTTTCTCTTTTAACCAGTTTAGACAACAATGGAACAAATGAGTCACATCCATTACTTCTGTTCCCATGGTGGTGGTGGTGGTGGGATAGATATTATGCATACATCACGTGTAACTATATACAGAACTTCTGGTTATTAATTCCCAACTGGGTTATGTACATACCTAATAACCAGAGGTTGCATGAAACCTCTTTGCAAGTTTAGCATTGGCAGGAGTGCCCTAGACTTACTTACTTGAGTTTTTGGTATGTCTGAGGTACCAGAGTTCAGAACAACTCACCAGTCCCAACTTGATCAATGTTTACTGCACATTACTTTAACCCTGCTCCCATGTAGCCATCCCCAGCACCTAGAAATACTTCTCTTCTAGACTTTAGTCTTGCAAGCAAATTTATTTACAAAAATGTGCATGTATCCTTGTGTTTCTATGAGGCATCAGTGACATCCAGTGGCTTTGTGTGTAGATGGTGTTATTCTATACTCCCTTCCTGAATGTTTGCTACAGGGTACATTTACTTCCTCCTGTTTTCTGCAGGTGGAACACAGCAACAATTCTGATATCCTTGGGCCTGCACTATTCAGTATTATTACAGGTTTGGTTAAAGCTGTTTGAAACTAGGATCTGTAACTACCACTTTTTCTTTAAGACAGCTGTAAGAAGGCTTCTTCATAGAACCAGGTTGCTGAAACAAAAGCAGCCTCCAAAATGGGCATGTGTGAGGCTGCTCAGGAATGTATGTGACATGAGTTTTCACCAAGTGTAATTTTAGTGGGGGAGGTAGGGGTGCACTTGTGTGAGAGAGAGCAGGAGAAACACCACAGAAGGACACAGATAAAGCAGCAAAGAAGCTCTGGACTCAGCCACAAAAGTGCAGCCCACTAGTAGTATGACTATAAAAGCTGAGAGCGAGCTTTTTGGACTAAGTGCTGGAGATGGAGGTTTGGAACTATGAAGAAACAAACTGTGGTCTGTTATCTGATTTGCACAGTGTTTAAGGAAACCTAATTGTAAATATTTTGTAAACAAGACTGCATAAAAGACATTTCTGTTCCTCATGGAAGCAACCTGCAGGATCCTAAGTTTAGATCAAGTGGGAGTAAGACTATGCTATATCAGACAGTACATTTCTTAGCCCTTGCACTGCTGGAGGACATCATGTGGCCACAATTGGCCCGTTAAGAAGTCCTGCAACAAAAGTAAATTTTCAAATAACTTTAAATGAATAGACCAAGTTTCCATGTCAGTCTGTCTCACTCTGGCATATGGTTCATGTCAGGACTGGAAAGAAGAACAAAGAGGCAAGATACTTTCAGCTGTTTCAGCTTGCTTGCAGTCTCTTAGGCATGGGAGTTAGCTGCCATCAGTTAGAGTAGCTCCTTTTCTCTTCTGCTATATATATATTTTTTTTTTCTTTCAGGGCTGGGGCCAGGAAGGGCCCCCTCTTTCCCCCGCTGTGTGGAGCTTACTATGTAGGAAAGGCTGGCGTGCCCAGCAGCCTGGGTTGGTGGTCTCTGGTGGTGAGGGCATACAGCTGCTGGTGGAGTCCTGGGGCACAGGGGCACGGCATCTGGCTGCTTGGGCATGGACCCCCTCCAGGGAGGAGCTGGAGCTGCTGGTGGTGGCATGGCCGGCCTGGCCTCATGGGCAGAGCTGAGCCCATGGAGCTGGTGGGGCAGGCACTGGCCAGAGCTGCCGGACAACATTGGGGATGGGGAGCTCAGTGGGATGGGCTCCTGGTTGATCAAAGGGCCCTCCCTCGGTGATGTGTCACTGCAGGTGCCAGGCCACAGAGGAGGCCACCTATGCTTGAATAGATAGCATGGCTGCAGCCAGAGTCCTGGGGCACAAGGTTGTGGTCCAGTTGTCGCATAAAGGGCATAGACTTGCAGACAGCCCCTGACTGGTGGTTGTGGTCAGTGATGGTGACCCACTGTGTCCGCAAGTCCTTGACCTTTATGCAGCACCAGTGAACTGACCGGTCATGCCCGCACTCCCACATGTGGCCTGACAGTCCCTCGTAAATGTGGGCATTGGAGCGCCTGCCCCATGCAAACTGCATAAGGAGCTCAGCCTCACCCCACAGCACACTCAGGTCCAGAGTCTCCTCCTGAGACAAGTTGCAGCCCTGGGTGGCAGTATGTGGCATTGAGGAGGGTGCCAGCGTGGCTCCCTCGATGGATCAGTGGGCCTCTGCATGGCACTCCTGGTGTTGCTAGCTAGGCCTGGGAAGCTGCAGACAGTGCCCAGCATAGGGGCACAGCTCAGGACTGCCAGGCACATGGTGAGGCAATGCCAGCCAGCAGCTGCAGTGTCCAGGAAGGCTGCTGGAAGTCGTCTGTGGCCAGCTGCTATGGGACCAGCTGGCAAGCTGGCTGCAGGTGGCCCTGGGTGGTGCCAGGCCTGGCAGGTGCCTGTACCACCCTGTGTAAATTACAGTCTAACAAAGCTAGTTTGAATCTAGAATCTGCCTTTGGTATGCTGCACCAACTTGGAAAGTCTGGGATTCATGGGCGATGCAAAGGGGGTGCTTGCCACCTGCCCTCCTCCTCCCCCACTGACACCGCTGAGACCATCTGTGGGAGCTCCCCACTTGGCCAGCCCTTGATACCACTACAGCCACCTGCGGAAGCTCCCTGCTCACCACTGCCATGCCCCTGCTGCTGCCACTGCCGCCACTGCCTGCGGGCAGTTGCCATGCCCCCTCAGCCTTGGGAGGCACATGACGCTCATGCTAGTATTAGGCATAACTTTCAGAAGAAGTGGGTATCCATATTCACATACTAACAGCTGGATAAATAATTCTGAAGTTGGACTGTTGTCATATCATAGCAAGACAATAAAAAAGTCTGCATTTGACATGCTCTGAGAGAATAGGTTAAAAAAATACTGAACTCTCTGAGATAAGAAGCCTCATCTATATTAGGGAGCTGAATCAGTGTGATAGTGCCAGTGTAAGTGCAAATAGTGTAGAAGGTTCACCCTAGCCCTGCTGTTCTGAGTCAGTCCTGTTGCAGTTTTGCCCTATGTCTGCACTTGTCTTGCTCTAGACCACTGCAGTCATGTTGCGTTTTGGTTCTCATCTCAAAGTTCTCCAAAATCTCTGTAGTGCATTAGCTTGAGGAAGATTTTGAAATGCCCAAAAGTATTTCTATGTCCACTTTGTGAGGGTCGACTTCTATCTAATACAGTACATACATGCATGGGCATTTGAGAGCCATTCTTTTTAATGAAATGTAATACTAAATAAATATGGCGGTAGCCTTAGCTTCCTAGAAGTGGCCAAATGAAGTAACCAAAACCATCTTTGTTGGCAACAACCAATGCTGCAAAATATTAGTAAGAATGTAGAATTACATATCAAAACTAGCTAAGTAACCCATTGCTCTGGTATCTTGAATTTGACAATAGCCAACACTGATGCTTCCATCAAGGCCAATGCATCAATAATGGATTTAATGATGCAATATATGGCTTATGTGGCTTGGACATGTTAAAAGAATGCATGAGGATGAAAACTGAGTGGAATGCTGAGGATGTGTATTGAGGCCATGAGGCCATGGGGAAGACCATGGAAAAGATGGGAAGATGACATGTAGAAGGACTTGATTACAAAGACTGATTCCTGGGAGAAAATTACAGCAGTAAGACACTTGGAGGATAAGAAGAAAGGGCCAGCTTATTGCTAGATACAATGAGAAGCTAGAATTGGGAACTGATAATAATGATGGAGGTGATGTGTAATAAAAGTACACAGAAGGAAATTACATAATGATGGGGCAACATCGAGCATATAATGGGGAGCAAAGCAGAGGAGGAGCTAGAATGAGAAGCTAGAATTGGGAACTGATAATAATGATGGAGGTGATGTGTAATAAAAGTACACAGAAGGAAATTACATAATGATGGGGCAACATCGAGCATATAATGGGGAGCAAAGCAGAGGAGGCTCACAAAGGACTAGGTGGAAGGCACGCAGGAGAGAAACACAAACATAGACTGAAAGCAGATCTTTTTCAAGTGGTTCTTGTCCCAGTTCATATTTAAAAGATCTCCAAATGAAAACATAGATGCAACCCCTCTACAAATCCTATAATGTATAACTTAGAAATGATGTATCATTCTTCAGGTCTACTAGATTTTTCATTTTTAAATTCAAGAAAGATTATTATTATTATTATTAAAGTGTCTGTTTACTGTTACCCAATTTAAACGTGTTAAGAACAGAATGTAAGAAAGGCTTTTTGTGTTAACAGAATCATACTTACTGCAAAAAATGCCAACATGAATTGATGCAGGAGGGTGAATCTCTTATTTTCTGACCACTTTGTAACTGTCAATGTTAATGTTGGCAGTCCCTCAATTTGAAGTTGATCTCTACCATGACTCATTGATGGGTCTTGAGGTGATTTAAGAGTCCAATCCTTGAGCCACAGATACGTCCCCAGAAGTTGCAGGTCTTTCTACAAGGAAGAATAGGCTGGGATTTATTTCCATTTCCTTCCTCTGCTTTCTCTTCTCTGTTTTGAGGGGCAAGATGCTTTACCTCATAATTGGTTGCCACTTGGTTGAGGTTGCAGTACCATTGGAGTCAGTTGGCAGCCAGCCATGGGCGACTGGTGCCACCTTAGTCAGGGGGGGGGGGGCCCCCCCCCCCCCCCCCCCCCCCAGTGACCAGTCAGCGACTGGGGGGCCAATCTCACTGACCGCAAGGGGGAGGGGGGTCCCTTGCAGCTGATCGCAAGGAGGCCGATCGCTGCAGCTGCTTCCAGGAGCACCTCTCCCTGGCTGGCACTCACAAGGGGGGCACCAGTGGTCCCACCTGCCTCCCTGCCCATCGCCTAAGCGGCAAGTGTGGCTAGTCAGGGGGTGCACTGGCGCTCTCAGGGGGTGCACATGCACCCCCATGCACTCCCTATGCATCACCACTGCAGCCAGCTCCTCCCAACTCTTGATATCAGTATCCATTGTCTTGAGGTATGCCTTCAATGTGTCCTTGTAGTGTTTCCTTTGGCCACCACAAGATCTTAGGCCATGACTAAGCTAGGAGTAGAGCACTTGTTTTGGGAGTCAAGTATCCACACACAATGTCTGGTCCAGTGAACTTGGTGCTTCAGGATCACTGACTCAATGCTGGCAACATTGACTTCAGCAACGATGCTGGCATTTGTGCAGTAATCTTTCCACTTGATGTGGAGGATTTTCTGGACACATCATTGGTGACATCTCTCCAGGCTCTTCAGATGATGATGGTAGGTCATCCATGTTTCACAATCACAAAGGAGAGTGGGGACTGCATTGTAGACCTGAATCTTGTTGCCTTCCTGAAGATTGCAATGATTGTACACCAAAGCAATTTCTCAAAGGAGGCATTTGCACACCAAATCCTGTGTTGGATCTCCTCATTGGTGTTCTGAGAGAGGTGGCTACCAAGGTAGGGGAAGTGATCAATTACCTCCGGGGTCTTTTCCTCAATGTAATTTAGGGAGGGGAATCACATTCATGGCCTGGGGAAGGCTAATAGAGCACTTTAGTCTTCTCAATGTTGAGTGAGAGAGACTCAAAGTTTGGAAGGTTTCTCTGAAGAGATCCAACACAATCTGGAGGCTTTCCTCAATATGCGCAAGGATGATGCAGTCATTAGCATATCGAAGGTCAATGATGGTTGTTTTGAGTACTTTGGGCTTTAAGCACAAACATCCCAGACTAAAGAGCCCTCCATCTGTTTGGTATTTAGTGTTAGTTCCAGAAGGAAGGCGGTTCTCTTAATGAGAACCAGGATGACTGTCAAAAAAATTGATAATAAAGTTGAGGCAACGAGGCATCCTTGCTTGACATCAGTTCAGATGACAAATGGATCTATCTCTGATCTGCTACAGAGAACAGTCACAGTCAACTGGTTCTGGAGAGGCCTCAGGATCTTGCTGTACTTTTCAGAGCATCCAAACCTGACCAGTACTTTCCATAAGGCTTTGCGATTGATGAATCAAAGGTCGCAGGAAAGTCAATGATGGCCATATACAGGTCCTGATGTTGTTCCTAAAACTTTTCTTGGACTTGGCGGGCAACAAAGATCATGTCACTTGCCCTATGCGATGGTCTGAAACCACAATGAGATTCTGGCAGGATTTCCTCAGCAAGCGGTAGGAGATGGTTCAGGAGGATACGAGAGAGGATTTTCCCTGCTGTGGAAAGGAGGGCAACACTTCAATAGTTCCCACATACAGACTTAACTCCTTTCTTGAAGATAATCTGATGTTGACATTCCTTGGGTCTCCAGGGAGTTCTTTGTTGTTCCAAATTTAAAGAATAAATTTGTGGAGTCTCAGTACCAGTTCCTCACCACCAGCCATGTATATTTCAGCAGGTATGCCAACTGGTCCAGTAGCCTTGTTGTTCTTGGTTTCCTTGATGGCATGCAAAGCTTCTTCCAGGATAAGAGGGTTAGTGAGGGTTCCCTTTCAGGGTGTAGGGGGATGGACTCAATGGTGGTATCCATCATAGTCGACTCACGGTTCTGGAGTGCCTCAAAGTGTTCTTTCCCTCTAGCTTGGATAAATTATTTTTCTTTGAGGAGTGTTGAGCCATCCTGTGATGGCAGGAAAGTAGGCCCATGAGAAGTTAGGCCATAGATGACTTTCATTGCCTGGAAAAGCTATGAAAGTTGTGTTTGTCAGTATAGAGAGAGCTGGATCTCCTTGGCTTTTATCTTGCCACCACTGATTCTTGCTTTTTTTATTTTATTTCCAGCAATGTCTCCATGTAAAGCTCTCTGCCCTGTCCACAAAATGAAGACAACATTTCAGAACTCTTGAAGGGGTTTAAAACCATCATCCATATGGCCTGTGCTAAATCCATTAGCTAGACCACCCCTTGACACCAAGACTGGTTTGATGAGAGCGACACTGAGATCCAAACCCTCCTTGACTGAAAGAGTAGGGCTCAAAGGAGGATCCAGGAAATTGACTGCCAACATATGACACCTATAAAACATGCCTGTCAAAAGCTGACATCTGTAAGAAGCCTGGCCCTTGAAATACATCAGCTTAGAAAAAAGTTTTCTGAAGAGAGAGTGTGAAAATGAATATTTTGCTAAAATAGATAGGCAGTCCCTTGTAAATAAAATGTAGCATATATATAATAGCATAGTGAGCTGGGTATTGTTACGTGCTCACTTCCATGTACTCAGTGGTGGAGGCTAATGCTTTTGCATTAGGAGATCTGAGTTCTTAGACCCCTGCTGCTATGAAGTTTTGAGGGGCTATCATATGCAGAACAGTAGCAGTTGTGAATGGATGGCGGCCATGGATTACCTAAATCTATCTATGTGTAGTTCTGTGCTGCTTGGAAGCATGCTTTCACATATCAGTCTTGGACGTGAGGTGGTAAAAGTCCATCTTGCAGCTGTTCTTTAGATTTCTGTTGTTGGGAAACTTGAGAGGTAGGGGATCCCCTAGAGTGGCTCCACCACCTCATTTCCAGCATTGATGTTTGCACAGCAGAAGCAGCATGTACAGTACCCCTGGGCAATGGGTAGCAACCCAGATGTGGGCAGCCCAGATATTGTATAGGATCACTGGGTTGGAAGGGACTTCAAGAATCATCCAGTCTAACTCCCTTTGCAGGTCAGGATGTGCTGTTCCTAAGCCATCTCAGCTCTCTGGCCCCCTCTTGAAAATCTCTTACGAAGGAGATTCCACTGTTCTGCTGCTCTGATAGTAAGGAATGTCTTCCTAGATTTGATCTAAATCTGCTCTGTGGCAGTTTATAGCCATTGCTTTGTGTCTTGCTCTGTGGTATGAAAGAGCAGTTGTTCTCCCCTCTTTTTCATGGCAATCTTTCAAATATTTGAAAACTGGTACCATGTTGTCCCCTCAAAGTCTCCTTTTCCGCAAGCTAAACACACCTAGCTTTTTCAATCTTTCCTTGTATGGCTTGCATTTCAACCCCTTTATCACGTTTGTTGCTTGTTTCTGGACCCTCTCAAGTTTCTTTACATCCTACCTATAATACAAAGCCAGAACTGCACACAATATTTCAACGGAGGCCTAATTTGTGCTGAGTAGAGTGGATACCATTACCTCCCATAACTTACATGTCATATGTCTATTGATGCATCCCAAAATTACATTTACTTGGTTTGCAACTGCATCACATTTCTGGCCCGTGTTGAGTCTGATATCTGCCAAAATCCTTGGATCTTTTTCAGGAATGCTACTGCCTAGCCAGTTATCTCCAACTGTGACTACATTTGTTTTTTCTTCCCGAGGCTGCTGCAAGTGTTGGGGCACTTTAGATGCTATGTCAGCTCTCCTAGTTGAGTTGCTTTGCATCATTTGTGATTCTTCAGGCAGACTGACCTGGCGGCGCCCATCTCCTCTCCAGGTATGGATGGCTGTTGGCTTGCAGGGACCTCATCTACACCTTGACAGGCCTTGTTTTAAGTCCTGCTGGGTGTCCACACACTCTCCTCACCCCGACTGGCCCAGGGGGAGGTGCTGATTTAGTTGCTGACAACCCGACCTTAGAACAGGCTGTACTGGTTTACATGGTACCAAATAGCAGACCAAGAGAGGCCTGGCTTGACAAGGTACTATCTACCTGATCTCTTCTAAAACTCTTCATTCCACAGATGGTTAATGACCATCTCGTCTTGGTAATGGTGGTGATATCCCACTCATCAAGTTGGCTTCCTCCTACCCCTACTCACAGGGCCTGCCTCTGCAGCATGGTACCTAGCTAACTGGGCTCCTGAGTCCAAGGGCCTGGGCTCAAGCCCTATGGCTGGAGTCCCACTGCTGCGCTGCTCCTGGTTGCACAGCTCCTATTTCACAGCCTGTCTTGAACACAGTCCAATGAAGCTCTATTGAGTTTTGCTCCGAACTTAAAGGAAATGCAGGGAAATCGCAGGGCCTGCACCCCTGGCCCACAAGCAAAGCTTCTACTTCCTTTTTACTTGGAGGAAAAAATACGGGCTGTGCTCCAGGCAAAGCCAGACACAGGTATGGGCGAACCGAGTATCTGCCCAGGGCCCGGACAGAAAGGGGACCCGAAAATGGTAATTTTTATTAGTATTATCATCATTATCTCTGGTGAAGGGGGCTGGCTCCAGGTGACGATGCCCCTCACCCCATGCACCCAATTTCCCAACCCCTCTATCCGCTTCATCCTGCTGCGCTGGGGCTCTTGTCCCAGCATCTCCTGCAGCAGCGGCCAGGCACACTGGGCTAAGCTGAGGTACACCCCCCCCCCCAGGGCAGGGGGCGG
>NW_005841870.1:906214-910960 GCF_000455745.1 Alligator sinensis
GCCGCCCCCCCCCCCCCCCCCCCCAGTGACCAGTCAGCGACTGGGGGGCCAATCTCACTGACCGCAAGGGGGAGGGGGGTCCCTTGCAGCTGATCGCAAGGAGGCCGATCGCTGCAGCTGCTTCCAGGAGCACCTCTCCCTGGCTGGCACTCACAAGGGGGGCACCAGTGGTCCCACCTGCCTCCCTGCCCATCGCCTAAGCGGCAAGTGTGGCTAGTCAGGGGGTGCACTGGCGCTCTCAGGGGGTGCACATGCACCCCCATGCACTCCCTATGCATCACCACTGCAGCCAGCTCCTCCCAACTCTTGATATCAGTATCCATTGTCTTGAGGTATGCCTTCAATGTGTCCTTGTAGTGTTTCCTTTGGCCACCACAAGATCTTAGGCCATGACTAAGCTAGGAGTAGAGCACTTGTTTTGGGAGTCAAGTATCCACACACAATGTCTGGTCCAGTGAACTTGGTGCTTCAGGATCACTGACTCAATGCTGGCAACATTGACTTCAGCAACGATGCTGGCATTTGTGCAGTAATCTTTCCACTTGATGTGGAGGATTTTCTGGACACATCATTGGTGACATCTCTCCAGGCTCTTCAGATGATGATGGTAGGTCATCCATGTTTCACAATCACAAAGGAGAGTGGGGACTGCATTGTAGACCTGAATCTTGTTGCCTTCCTGAAGATTGCAATGATTGTACACCAAAGCAATTTCTCAAAGGAGGCATTTGCACACCAAATCCTGTGTTGGATCTCCTCATTGGTGTTCTGAGAGAGGTGGCTACCAAGGTAGGGGAAGTGATCAATTACCTCCGGGGTCTTTTCCTCAATGTAATTTAGGGAGGGGAATCACATTCATGGCCTGGGGAAGGCTAATAGAGCACTTTAGTCTTCTCAATGTTGAGTGAGAGAGACTCAAAGTTTGGAAGGTTTCTCTGAAGAGATCCAACACAATCTGGAGGCTTTCCTCAATATGCGCAAGGATGATGCAGTCATTAGCATATCGAAGGTCAATGATGGTTGTTTTGAGTACTTTGGGCTTTAAGCACAAACATCCCAGACTAAAGAGCCCTCCATCTGTTTGGTATTTAGTGTTAGTTCCAGAAGGAAGGCGGTTCTCTTAATGAGAACCAGGATGACTGTCAAAAAAATTGATAATAAAGTTGAGGCAACGAGGCATCCTTGCTTGACATCAGTTCAGATGACAAATGGATCTATCTCTGATCTGCTACAGAGAACAGTCACAGTCAACTGGTTCTGGAGAGGCCTCAGGATCTTGCTGTACTTTTCAGAGCATCCAAACCTGACCAGTACTTTCCATAAGGCTTTGCGATTGATGAATCAAAGGTCGCAGGAAAGTCAATGATGGCCATATACAGGTCCTGATGTTGTTCCTAAAACTTTTCTTGGACTTGGCGGGCAACAAAGATCATGTCACTTGCCCTATGCGATGGTCTGAAACCACAATGAGATTCTGGCAGGATTTCCTCAGCAAGCGGTAGGAGATGGTTCAGGAGGATACGAGAGAGGATTTTCCCTGCTGTGGAAAGGAGGGCAACACTTCAATAGTTCCCACATACAGACTTAACTCCTTTCTTGAAGATAATCTGATGTTGACATTCCTTGGGTCTCCAGGGAGTTCTTTGTTGTTCCAAATTTAAAGAATAAATTTGTGGAGTCTCAGTACCAGTTCCTCACCACCAGCCATGTATATTTCAGCAGGTATGCCAACTGGTCCAGTAGCCTTGTTGTTCTTGGTTTCCTTGATGGCATGCAAAGCTTCTTCCAGGATAAGAGGGTTAGTGAGGGTTCCCTTTCAGGGTGTAGGGGGATGGACTCAATGGTGGTATCCATCATAGTCGACTCACGGTTCTGGAGTGCCTCAAAGTGTTCTTTCCCTCTAGCTTGGATAAATTATTTTTCTTTGAGGAGTGTTGAGCCATCCTGTGATGGCAGGAAAGTAGGCCCATGAGAAGTTAGGCCATAGATGACTTTCATTGCCTGGAAAAGCTATGAAAGTTGTGTTTGTCAGTATAGAGAGAGCTGGATCTCCTTGGCTTTTATCTTGCCACCACTGATTCTTGCTTTTTTTATTTTATTTCCAGCAATGTCTCCATGTAAAGCTCTCTGCCCTGTCCACAAAATGAAGACAACATTTCAGAACTCTTGAAGGGGTTTAAAACCATCATCCATATGGCCTGTGCTAAATCCATTAGCTAGACCACCCCTTGACACCAAGACTGGTTTGATGAGAGCGACACTGAGATCCAAACCCTCCTTGACTGAAAGAGTAGGGCTCAAAGGAGGATCCAGGAAATTGACTGCCAACATATGACACCTATAAAACATGCCTGTCAAAAGCTGACATCTGTAAGAAGCCTGGCCCTTGAAATACATCAGCTTAGAAAAAAGTTTTCTGAAGAGAGAGTGTGAAAATGAATATTTTGCTAAAATAGATAGGCAGTCCCTTGTAAATAAAATGTAGCATATATATAATAGCATAGTGAGCTGGGTATTGTTACGTGCTCACTTCCATGTACTCAGTGGTGGAGGCTAATGCTTTTGCATTAGGAGATCTGAGTTCTTAGACCCCTGCTGCTATGAAGTTTTGAGGGGCTATCATATGCAGAACAGTAGCAGTTGTGAATGGATGGCGGCCATGGATTACCTAAATCTATCTATGTGTAGTTCTGTGCTGCTTGGAAGCATGCTTTCACATATCAGTCTTGGACGTGAGGTGGTAAAAGTCCATCTTGCAGCTGTTCTTTAGATTTCTGTTGTTGGGAAACTTGAGAGGTAGGGGATCCCCTAGAGTGGCTCCACCACCTCATTTCCAGCATTGATGTTTGCACAGCAGAAGCAGCATGTACAGTACCCCTGGGCAATGGGTAGCAACCCAGATGTGGGCAGCCCAGATATTGTATAGGATCACTGGGTTGGAAGGGACTTCAAGAATCATCCAGTCTAACTCCCTTTGCAGGTCAGGATGTGCTGTTCCTAAGCCATCTCAGCTCTCTGGCCCCCTCTTGAAAATCTCTTACGAAGGAGATTCCACTGTTCTGCTGCTCTGATAGTAAGGAATGTCTTCCTAGATTTGATCTAAATCTGCTCTGTGGCAGTTTATAGCCATTGCTTTGTGTCTTGCTCTGTGGTATGAAAGAGCAGTTGTTCTCCCCTCTTTTTCATGGCAATCTTTCAAATATTTGAAAACTGGTACCATGTTGTCCCCTCAAAGTCTCCTTTTCCGCAAGCTAAACACACCTAGCTTTTTCAATCTTTCCTTGTATGGCTTGCATTTCAACCCCTTTATCACGTTTGTTGCTTGTTTCTGGACCCTCTCAAGTTTCTTTACATCCTACCTATAATACAAAGCCAGAACTGCACACAATATTTCAACGGAGGCCTAATTTGTGCTGAGTAGAGTGGATACCATTACCTCCCATAACTTACATGTCATATGTCTATTGATGCATCCCAAAATTACATTTACTTGGTTTGCAACTGCATCACATTTCTGGCCCGTGTTGAGTCTGATATCTGCCAAAATCCTTGGATCTTTTTCAGGAATGCTACTGCCTAGCCAGTTATCTCCAACTGTGACTACATTTGTTTTTTCTTCCCGAGGCTGCTGCAAGTGTTGGGGCACTTTAGATGCTATGTCAGCTCTCCTAGTTGAGTTGCTTTGCATCATTTGTGATTCTTCAGGCAGACTGACCTGGCGGCGCCCATCTCCTCTCCAGGTATGGATGGCTGTTGGCTTGCAGGGACCTCATCTACACCTTGACAGGCCTTGTTTTAAGTCCTGCTGGGTGTCCACACACTCTCCTCACCCCGACTGGCCCAGGGGGAGGTGCTGATTTAGTTGCTGACAACCCGACCTTAGAACAGGCTGTACTGGTTTACATGGTACCAAATAGCAGACCAAGAGAGGCCTGGCTTGACAAGGTACTATCTACCTGATCTCTTCTAAAACTCTTCATTCCACAGATGGTTAATGACCATCTCGTCTTGGTAATGGTGGTGATATCCCACTCATCAAGTTGGCTTCCTCCTACCCCTACTCACAGGGCCTGCCTCTGCAGCATGGTACCTAGCTAACTGGGCTCCTGAGTCCAAGGGCCTGGGCTCAAGCCCTATGGCTGGAGTCCCACTGCTGCGCTGCTCCTGGTTGCACAGCTCCTATTTCACAGCCTGTCTTGAACACAGTCCAATGAAGCTCTATTGAGTTTTGCTCCGAACTTAAAGGAAATGCAGGGAAATCGCAGGGCCTGCACCCCTGGCCCACAAGCAAAGCTTCTACTTCCTTTTTACTTGGAGGAAAAAATACGGGCTGTGCTCCAGGCAAAGCCAGACACAGGTATGGGCGAACCGAGTATCTGCCCAGGGCCCGGACAGAAAGGGGACCCGAAAATGGTAATTTTTATTAGTATTATCATCATTATCTCTGGTGAAGGGGGCTGGCTCCAGGTGACGATGCCCCTCACCCCATGCACCCAATTTCCCAACCCCTCTATCCGCTTCATCCTGCTGCGCTGGGGCTCTTGTCCCAGCATCTCCTGCAGCAGCGGCCAGGCACCCTGGGCTAAGCTGAGGTACCCCCCCCCCCCCAGGGCAGTGGGACGATCGGGCCCATCTGCTCTTTCCAACCTATTTAAAGGGGGTCTTTGAGGGGTGGGGGGCTGAGTCCTCGCCCCCGGGCTGCGCTTCCCACTGTGGGGAGCCCACAGTGGGAAGCGCACAGTGTGA
>NW_005841870.1:910970-972178 GCF_000455745.1 Alligator sinensis
CCGCGGCCGGGCAGAGGGGAAGGGGAGCGATCACGTCCGGCCGTGGCGGCCGGGATGGAGCACCGCAGGATGAACCTGCCCCACGGCCCCGACAACCTCTGCTTTGACAAAGACGAGTTCATGAAGGTGCCCGGGGCTAGGGGGCAGGGCGGCGCCCGGGGACTGGCGGCGTGCGTGTGTGTGTGTACATGCGCGCCGCGTTGAACGCTGGTGGGTGTGCGGGGGGGAGGGGGGACGTGGTGCACATGAGTGCCGTCGAACGCTGGTGGGTGTGTGTTGGGGGTGTTGGTTAGGCGGTCGGTGAGGATGCGGTGCGCATGCGCGCTCTGTCGTGCCTTGGGGCTGGGGGAAGTGAGGAGAGGAGGGGCTGGGAAAAGGTCTGAGGGGGAGGGCTCCCAAGCTCCTCTGGCACTGCCCTGCCCTGCCTCAAGAGCTTTGCCCCAAGGTGGTAACAGAAGTAGGAGCTGCCAGTGAGCAGGTCAGGCCATAGATGCATCTTGCCCAGTCTCCTGCCATGCTCCTTGATTAAAAGGGGACAAATAGACCTGCTGCACCCCTTGGTGCCCTTCCTTGTGCTGAGCCTGTGACCCATGCTGCTTTCTCTGCTTTTCTTACTAGTTGTCCCAAGAATCAGACATTGCGCGCACACTGTTAACAGCGGGGCAGACTTGCATCGGGTCGGGGCAGAGAGTGGATGCTGCAAGGGAGAGTGACCCGGGTCTAAGGAGGGTTTTCCCTACTTCATCTCTTGCTTGCAGCCTCCAGGCTGGAAGGTTCCCAGACCGAGGCCATGTTCCTGACTCCTGCGCTCAGTAGCTATCGATGCCCTGTTCCTCCAAGGGAACGGGTCCGAGCGCTTTTGGGATCTGGCTGCACAGTCGGTCAGCAGCTGCTGCCTCCAGTGGCAGTGTGTTCCCAGCTGAAGCCACCCCATGTCTGAAGAAGAACTTCCATTTAAACTGAGCACCTGCCCCTTTTGTTTCGTGGCATTGAGAGATGCAGCCCCTCATAAACCCCCGTTTACTTTCTTTTCACCCTTTTGCATCTTGTAAATGCCATGTAATGAAACATGTGCCTGCTCCTGGAGGCCCCAGCCTAGGGGGACTTGCTTCTGGTTACAGGGCAAGAAGGGGGCTTGTGGAGCCCTGGCTGGGAGGGCAAGCCTGACCTCTCTCCCCTCCAGTGAACTGCATGCAGCTCAGAGGCCCTGAAGACACAGTGACCCCTGTGGCATCACTAACGCTGAAGCTGTGATAGTTCACATGCCAGATGGCAGCACTAGCAATGCTGCGAGATAACAACCCACTTGCCAGGCAGTAGGAGGCACCCAGTTCAGCTGAAAGGGTACTACATAACTCTTACCTTGGCTCAAACTCCTACCCGAAACCTGGGGAAATGATTTCTGCTTGGGTGTTCCCATGTGAATGAACTTCCCCATGCACAAGCAGTATTGCCCTATAACAGGGTTTATTGATGAGGGAGGAGGGAAATGGGGCATCACACAGATCTAGGAAACCCTTAACAATCCGTAGCCCACCTAAACCCAGTCTGAGCCATTCAGAGTTCATTGTTAGTCCCAGACAGGGTGAATGCTGTAGCCAGTAGAGCCAGTGTCACAGAACAGGCCCTTGCTAGTTCCCTCCTGGTTGGTGGATTGCGGCAGCTGTTGCTGCTCTGTAAAGCATTTTCTGGCAATCTGAAAAATGACTTTAGAAACACCTGAGAGAGAGGCACTTGATGTCCGAAAGCTTGTCCCAACTGTATGGTTGGTTCAGGAAAAAGGTATCTCAAAAGATCCTTGCTGCTTGGGGATTTCCTAGAACAGTCATGGCTACAATAACTTTGAAAACCTCAAGCAGTAGCAATACAGAGAGACTGGCACTGGGTGAGGCTCTCTTATGAAGTAATCTGCAGACTGAAAAAGCTAGAAAACTATATTACAGCGAGAACTGAGATGTAGGAAGTAAAAGAAAAAAGGCTAACCTTTAAATTAGATGGTCACAAAAGAGAATGGATGAATTTGATACTTTGTTTGTTCATGTCCAACTTGGGACTTGGGTTTACTGCCACTGGAGGTGGGTTAGGTTCATAGCAGTAGTAGCAGACTCAGTTTCCGAGGTTAGGGACTTCAGCTGTTTCTGTATCAGATTTGGGTAAAAATGTCACTGCTGCTGGAAGCTGAGTTTAAAAAGTTAGTAAATTGAGCCTCTGGCACTTTTATAAAAGTGCTTGATGATGGCTTTGCCTGTGCAAAAAATAAAATAAAATAAAATAAAATAAGCCTCCTTGTCATGGCTCAGTATTGCAGGTGGTAAAGTTCCTATTTCAATTGTAATCATCATTAGGGCTGGTAGAAAGTCACAATGTGCGTGTCCTTGGAAAGGTCAGCCTCTGTGTATCTTCTTCACTTGACCAAGGTTCATGGCTCCCAAGCTGGCTGCCTCAGTCAGGAGTCTAGAAGTCCTGTGATGGGCTTCAAGAGCAGATATCCTTCGGGCCATGGCTAGGGATCCCAGGGCTGTCAGGCTGGCCAGAAGTGCCACTGGACTGAGTCCTCTGGCATTGCAGGGTGGTGCTGGAGCCATGCTTGCTGCTGAGGAGTTGAGCAAGTGAGCTGGCAGGCAGTGCTTTGTCAGAAACCCACCTGTGGTTGTTAGGGAGATTTGTCAAAAGTAACATTTGCAAAATGTTTTGCTCTTGAGGAATCAGCATTCTCCATAGAAAATTATTTAATCAGAAAATAATTCACTCTAGTCATCAGGCAGAAAAGCACCCCTCTTGATAAATGTATATTGAATTTTTTTTCTCTTTCTTTTTTGCTCTGAGAAATGTTTTTGGCATGGTCTTATTTAGATTGAGGATATTTAGATTAGATGAGTGCCTTTATTTTATTTATATATTCTATTTTTCAATTTGGGCCTGTCACCATTGTCTAGGGCAGTGATTGTCAGCCATAGTGCTGGAGCACCCTGGAGTGTTTTGAGATCCTTTCGAGGGGTGCGTACACATGTACTAACTTTCTGACAGGTAAGTCAACTTTAAAAAAGTTAAGTTGACTTAACTGTCAGAGCGTACACATCTATGTGGAGCAGAATTGACTTAAATGCAGTGTTAGTTAAGTTAGTTGTGTTAGTAAATTGACTTGGCTCACAGGATAACTGCCACCATGTCAAGGCGCTGTACGTGTGTATAAAATCCAGTGTTCCTTTATACAAAAATCATGAAAATAGGGGGAAGTGAATGGAAATACAAGTGACATAATGCAGAAATTTAGTTAAGAAAAACTCCAGATAGTAGTTAATGTTACATTTTCTAGTAAGACTTATTGAAAAATTTAATTTCAAATTTAATTAAAATACATTGTAAACTTTTTCCCTTTGAATAACTGTTTTATAGTGTGTTACAAAGTTGTGTGCTATCATGTAAATTTCATAATACTTTAAATTGCAAATATAGTAGCTGGGATCACAGTTACACAGAACTGTTGGTGTTTAATGGCCTGATAGTGTGTCTGAAAAGGATAATCTGAGAGTGCAGTATCAGTCTTGTAAACTTTAGGTTGGGCATGGCAGCTCTCTGTTTCTAGTAGTGGTTATTGCAGGTATATAACCAACCTGTCAGCTGAATTTAGGTTCTGCTACCTGTTAGGTAAAAATCTCATCCTTTAATCCCACTTATTTGTGGACAGAGTCCCAACTGATTGCTTTTCTGGTAGTAAAGTTGGGAGGTAGTCACTCTAAAGAATCAATGCTTTGACAATTTTGTTGTTCCTATTTATTTAGAAAATGTTATTTGGATAATGGGAATGCAGTGTGAAAATGAACGTAAGATCAGATATCTTTTGCCTTGAAGAGTTGAGTTGTCTTTAGAATATATAGGCTTCTATGTCTCTCTCACTTTGTGTATTTGGCATCTTAGACATTTTCATAATTGTTCCTCTGGATAATACGGCAATCTTCAAGGGTAGTATACAGAGGTGTTTTCTTTTTTATTGGGGGGTGAGATTAAATAAACAAATTGAGCTTGATTTTGGTGTGTTTATTTTTTTTAAAACTAGTTTCAGCTGTATGTATTTCACAGATTGCATTAAATGACTAATCAGGTGCTTTTTAAACGAGATTTAAACCATTGAGAGACCCTTGATTTTTTTGTATCTTCATACCAGAACTTTGATTTGCCTTTTTTCATAAGATGCCTTACATAAAGCTAGGTTGATTCTAGTTACAGTGGCTTGGCAGATCTCCAAAGGAAATGCAAGAAACATCTATCTCTTGCCTTGGGGTCAGTTCTGAACAAATGTTCCAATATGGTACTAGGAAGCATTCTTCCGTTGGGATGGCTTTTTTCTAGATGTGATATAAAACTAAGTACTTGATCATTTGTGATCAATGTTTCCTAGGACAGCTTTCTGCTGGTATGCTAATCTTGGTTTCTGGCTAAATGCTCATTTGGGTAAATGTTTGTCCTATTTCAATGCCTGTGTAGTTATAAATGAAACTTATCCAGTAGCTTTTCTGGTACTATTACGTTTTGATTGCATTACCTCCAAAACATAGATCTGATTTTTTTTTTTTTCCATCTGGTTTGGTATTCTCCTGGAGATGTGTAGAACCAAAAATACTGCACTCACACATGCTTTAGAACTCTCTAATTCTATGTCTGTATCCTCATGAATTGTATATAAAAGCTGATTGCTACTGTTCATGTACATCAAAGTAATACACACTGCTATTTCCTTATAGAAAACAAGTTTTGTTGATAGGATATAGAAATGAGAAAAGCGATTTGTCTGGGACAAGTTTTGCATTCTACTCAAAGTAGACCCAAAGCTTTAACTGAGGTGCTATCTATTGTCTTGCTGGCTCGACCAAATTTACCTAATTTTTTCAATAAGTATAGTTTCCAGTTCAATGAGAAGGAAGCTGGATTGCGTTAACATTCTCCAGGGGGTTTTAAATGGTCTATCTCTTTCTTAAATGTGCACTGTAGTATACACCAAAAATATGGTATTATTTTAATATTTTTTGGTGCCTTTAAATTGTTTCCAGTGAAAGGTCATTAGATAACAAAAATAGAAACTTTGGCTACATTGACTTTTGCTGCCGGTTGTGCTCTGTCCTCATCCAAGCACAATGTCTCCAAAAGTTGAATGTGCATTCAAAAAAATGTAATGCTTATTAAAGTAATAAAATCTCTTTCCTAGGCATTTTCTAGACAGGGTTTGAATATCTGTGTTTTTTGCCTTTGTTAAATATGTACTCCTAGCAACAGCAAAGTTGTCTCTGCTAAAGAATAGGCTAGAATTTTAATTAGAAATGAAAGCTTGGGGGGGGGGGGAGTTATGGTTTGTTTCTCAGTGGGTAGTTTTTGGCAGAATCCTGCTCAAGCTCTCCTCTATGTCAAACTCATGAGGTAGATTCGAATCCGGTCTGTGTAAATCGTATTCACTTATTATCTTATGCAGTCTGGTTATAAGTTTTCAAAGAAAACTAGAAACCCATTTCTAATAAGATCTGTCAACAACTCCCAAATGCTTACCTGTGCTACAGATGCTGCTAAGTCAGGCTGTCTACTAGGACACTGTTATTCCATGACCTTTTATAACAGTGGTGGGCAAAATACGGCCCGCGAGCCAAATCCAGCCCGCCAAGGGTTTTTATCCAGCCCGCGGTGAGTCCCTTGGTCCCACCACCCCTAGGCATGCAGTGGGGCTGAGATGGTGGGACACCTGGACTTGCTTCCCAACAGTGGCAGTGGCTCCATCTGGCTGCCACCACCAGACTTGGCCCCGCTGCCCAGGCACCCCACATCCACCACCAGGGTGGGAGCTGCATAGGCAGGGCGTGTGGCTGGGCAGATGGGATGGGGTCGTGGGCAAGCAGGGAGCAGCATCTGGGAGTGGGGCAGGTAGGAGGGGCCAGGATGATGGGGCGGTGACAGCACAGGGCCAGGGCACAGCTGCAATCTGCTGGCCATGTGTCCCCGCAATGGACGCCGGTTCTGTGGGCAGTGGCATGTAGGGAGCAGATTGTGGCTCTGCTCTGGGCCCTGGCCACATGCTGTCCCTGCCTCAAGATCCTATCCCCACCCACCTATCCCCCTCCTGGACACGGCTCCCTGCCCATCCATGGCCCTATCCCATCACCCTGGCCACATGCCCTGCACACATAGGTCCCAAGATTGTCAGGCAGCGATGTTATGGGGGTTGGGGCCCAGGGCAGAGCCTCAGTCCACTCCCTGCACACCCCTGCTGCAGAGCTGGCACCTGTTGCAGAGACATGTAGGGGGCAGATCATGGCTTGGTCCCAGCCCTGCGTTGTCACAGCCCTGCGATCCCAGCCCCATCCCCTTCTGCCCATTCTGCTCCTGGATGCCACTCTCCATACACCTGCAGCCCTGTCCCAGCCATCTGCTTCAGGGCAGAGCAGAACCACTTTGGGAATTTCGGTGAGCTGTCACACAGGCTGGGTCAGCTCCTTCACCCCCTCAAACAACTCACCAAAGTTCCCTAAGTGGCTCTCAGGCCCAAATAATTGCTCGCCCTTTTGTTATAATGTTCTTCCAAATCCCCAAATCCCTCATTTGAAAAGTCTTTATATTAGCTGAACAGTAACAATATTTTCACAAAATAGCTACATCTTTGCATCTGGGAGAATCCTTACCACTTTCAGTACTCACTAAAACCTTACAGCAGACTCTCTGCGCCTTCCAGGAAGGGGCTTGTACTTCTGTTTTAAACTCAACCAAAAAAGCTTTATTATAGGAAGCGGGCTTTTTTCTTTAGTCTAGACTATTTATTAACATCCCTGTACCTTGTTACCTATTTCCTTTTCAGCCAGACTTCGACGTCGATCGCTTTGTGTCCGACTGCAGGAAACGTGTCCAGCTGGAAGAGCTCAGAGATGACCTGGAACTCTATTATAAACTCCTAAAAACTGCTATGGTAGAGCTCATAAACAAGGACTATGCAGACTTTGTTAATCTTTCAACAAATCTGGTAGGTTTTCAAATTGGGTTATGTACTTTTGTGTTCCGCTTTTCAACGTGATCTTAATCATGCCTCCACATAGCCCAAGAAAAGAAGGCATTCACTTATAGGTAAAGAACCCTTAACTTGTTGAACCTCAAATTACGAGATACTAGAAAGTATTTATTTTCTTTATAGAAACTATAAAAGGTATATCCTGTAGATATAGCTACTACACATCTGTAGCAAGATGCAAAACAACAACCCTGGTTTATTCTTAAAAGATATGTTCATATGAAGGTAATGAATTTTCCCAAATACTTGATGTGAAGAGCAAGTACATAGAACACTTCTGGAATAAAGTATTTACCTCGAGTGGTAAAGGTCTGAAATTCCACTATGAATGCTTATAAGCACGCAGACTGTGTAATAACTTAATTCAGTTAACAAATCACCACAGATTGTTGTCAAAAGAAAATGTCTTCTCTGCTACATCTTCTATTCTTTTTGCCTTCCATACTGGTGATTAACAAATAAATTGCCCTTAAGTGTAATTTATTACATTTTGTTTGTTCTTATGTTTATGGTATAAAACAGAATACAACATACAAATGCACAATGTTCATAGATCCTTATTTTTCTTAATTTTTCTGTGCTTTTTGTCACCAATAGTCTCATTGATCTTTTTGGATGCCTCCATTATAGCAGGGTTGTCAAACATATGGAAACAGTCTATCCAGAGCTGGAAACTAGAGTCATGACTGGGGAGCTGGCTTGCTGCAGAATCTGGGGCCCTTGGATGTGGTGATTGGCAACAGGAGGACAAACAAGGGCTGATGCCACCCTATTTGTCTTTCAGCCACTTTGCCTGTTGACACCACTTTGGCCTTATCTCCTTGGTTGCTGGCCATGCTGTCACCCTGTGCTGGAGTTGCCACCACCAGTGCATGCCCCATGCCAAAGCTAGAGCTGCAGCTATCGCTGTGCGCCCTGGGCCAGAGCCACCCCATGTCCTGGGCTGGATGCAGGCTATGAGGAGCCCTGTTGGTTCAGATCCAGCCCAGGGCATGAGGTGAGTTTGACACCCCTGTATTACAGTAACAGACAATCATATTAGCATATCATCATTTCAAATGAATTAAGATAAGATGACTTTTTTGTGAGGATAGTATGTATTTAATTTCCGACATGCTTATAGTTCAGTGCTGTACTAGTGGATTGTATAAAAAAAAAAAAAATGCGTTAACTGAAATAATTTGGAAGTCATTTGATTATAGTAATGCATGTTTTGGTAACTTCTTTAGGTGGGCATGGATAAAGCCCTTAACCAGCTTTCAGTGCCATTGGGACAGTTACGAGAAGAGGTCATGGTATGTTCATACCAATTGTTATGTTAAAATAGTTTGGTAAACTTAAATGCTTTATCTTATGAATATTAATTGTTTTTTTAAATTACCCAGATTTATAATTCATTAGTGGAGGTTTCAGACTGAAAACTAAAACTGAGCTATCTTTTCACATTTACCTTTTTGGACAATGCAGCATGATGTAAGGAGCCTAGTATCAAGTAGTAGTCTTGCATTTTTTAGTACTTTTTTTTGAAAGACCTAAAGTGTGTGTTAAAGAGCAGCCACATTCTGTGGTGAGATACTAACATTATATTTTACAGGGGAAAAGGCACAAAGTGATTTACAGATCTGTATAGCAGAACAATCAATAAAAAACACCTTTCCCTGCTCCTCCCCCTCCTTGTCCTTTGATTTAATCACAGGCAACTTTCTTCCCTTTTCAAAGTAATCAAATATGACTCTAATTTAGTATCTAGAGTATATTAGCAAAATTTTTCTTTGCAGCTGATCCAAAAGGATTTGTTTGGGGGGGAAAAAATCTTCAAACCATTTACTTTTTCAGGTGAAAACTGCTTGCATGCTAGTATCTCATCAGTCTCTTAGATAGACAGCATTGTGTAAACCCACATGTTACTTTCAGTGTCAAGAAACCAAATTGCATTGAGGGTGCTTGTATAAGGCTTGGAAATTTAATATGTACACCATATTGCCTTTAAAAATGTATTGGTTAAGTGGATGTGGTTTGGCTAAAAACTTGTTACCCATTGGTTGTAACAGGTAGCATAAGGGAGAATTTTCAGTTATATTTATCTTATTTTTCATTTGGGGTTTTTTTTTGGGGGGGGTGTGGATTTTTGTTGTTGTTTTGCATTTGTGAGCAGTTTGTACACTATATTTTAATTTTCCATTTATGTCAATAATTAGCTTTTGCTGTTGTTTAGGTCTTTCATGCTGTAGTGGAAACATTTTTTAAAAATTGGAAAATGGTTATAAATCCACAGATATTGATAGTGCTCATCAGGCAGACAGTATTGTCTCTTAGTTGACTAGATTTTAAGTTGGTGTCATTTAAGATTTGTTTCTTCACTTCCTGAAGTCAGACTTTCAAATTCACTTGTTTGTTTTAGAGTCTTAGATCATGTGTCAGTGAAGGAATTCGAGCAGTAGACGAGCATATGTCTAAACAAGAGGACATTAGAAGAAAAAAGGTACAACAGACCTTGACTAGAGAAGACCTCACTTAGAATAATTCTGTGTGTTTTTTCCCACTAACTGGAAAATTCAAGACATTTTCTTAAAACAAGAAATTCATAGGGGGAACTGAATGTTTGTATTCCACTATGTATAGGCTTCATATATTTCATACCTTATTTGGAGGCCCCTACAATCATAAGATAGGGTATAAGTGCACTGCTAGATTGAGTAGAAGTCCAGAATTTCCTTTTTAAGTCAGACCATTCATGTTAACATCTTTACTTTTTATTTTTAAATGATTGCATTACTTTTCTTCATTCTTTTAATTTTGTACTGGTGTGTAGATTTCTACATAACAAAATTAACTGAAGTTTAACAGACATGCAGGGGGAGAGCTTTTAAAATGTTGATATCAAGAAATAACATGACAGATCCTGTGGGCTTTGGGTCAAGAACACTTATTTGGAAATGCATTAAAATATTTGTATTGATACGTATCGTGATAGGCATAATAGAAGAGCTAAAGTATTAAACCAACCGAGTTTCCTAATATGATAAAGACTTCCAATAAAAAATGTAAAGAATTCCCCACAAAACATTTTCAGACTTGTTAATTAGGAAATGGTGAATGAGATTAAACACAATGCTAAATATTACTTTTCTTTTTTTTTAAACAGATGTGTGTCTTGAGACTTATCCATGTTATTCAGTCAGTTGAGAAGATTGAGAAGATTCTGCATTCCCAAAATTCAAAAGAATTGTCTTCACTAGAGGCAAACAGGTAAGGGATGTATAAATATGCTTGAGGTTTATTCCTAATCAACTAGTCCAGCTTCTGTTTCATTATATTATAGTGTACTGGAATTTCTGAACACCAGTGCATATCTTTGCAGTTTTGAACATTGGGGCAGAATAAACATCAGGACTGTACTTTGCTGTGGTTGTCAGTTTTATTCTTCTGCAAAGTGACAGTTAGCTAAATATGGAACTCAGAGGTTTCAATGCCTCCTACTTTTTGATGGCATTTTCAGTAAAAGTGGATGCACCTTCCCAAAATGTCCTGTTTCATTTTGAACCTGTTTGTAAAAAATGTCTAACGCCTTCCTTACAAAATCCTGTAAATGTGCCACAAGCTCCAATACAGTTTGGGAGTAAAAACATGGAATAACTTTTCCTGTTTTCCTCACTTTCACGTAACTTGAAGGCAGGCTGGGGCATCTGAAGATTGACTTCATAACATCTATGGGAGAGGGAAACTTTTCATGAGAAATGAGACTGGTGCCTAGACTGCTCTAACAACTTCAGGGACCCAAGTTACCCTCCCCCCTTCCCCCTCAATCTTTATTTGGGGATGGAGGGCTTCTCTTTTCAGCTGTCTTACAGCTGAAGTGCCAGCCTTCTGCCTCTCACAACCCACCCTTCTGCTGTTGTTGGTAAGCAGAGAAAATGCAGGTTTCATGAACCTTTTGGTGCAGGAGACTTATTTTGCTAATCTTCAGTTTTGTGGAAGGGAGTCTAACTGAGGACAGGCAACCAGGCTGGCAGGGATGGACCATGAGGGGAAAATGGATGTAAGAAGGCCATGTACATTCCATTTATCTTCCACACACAGGGGGATGCAGTAGAAACTTGAGTTCAAGAGTGGAGTAGCAATTGAATGGTAAGAAACTGAGGAGGTTAGTGGGGCTATGCTGGGGTCAGGAAGGAACAATTATGTCCCCAGAGATTGCCATTTTTAATGTTCCTGTGCTTCAGGTGTATGAAGGAATAAGCATTCTTCACCAGCCAGGCTCACTCTTTGCCAGAGATGCTGAGCTCTGTAAAACTGGCTTTCCCCTTGACCAGCGGAAACATCAATACAAGGAACACTGCTGCATGCTGTTGAGGCAGAATCTTGTGACAGCTGCTGCTTCCCTTTTTATCTTTGTCGTACTGTTATGGAAGACACACCATACTTGGTCCCTGAACCTCATACCTTGCCCCTTGAACACAAGACATTATTGGTGCATAGTTATAAACAATACATCTCTTATTTTTAGCATTATGATTTTTATTATAGATGGATAGAGACATTTTAGGAGGCAGACCATTATATGTCTGTCTGTTAGGTGGAAGTGAACTTATTTGGGGAGACCTTCCTGCATGTTAAACTAGTGGTTGTTATTTTTGCATATGTCAATTCTTTTCCAGCCCCCTTCTGACTGGACAGGTTTTAGAGAGAATTGCCACAGAATTTAACCAGTTACAGTTCCATGCAGTACAAAGCAAAGGAATGCCCCTTTTGGACAAAGTGAGACCAGTAAGTAACCTTCAAAAATTGAACCCAATAAATAGTGTACAGAAGTATCGGCATGTCTCCCTCTACCTATTGCAAACAGGTCTGCCAGTCTAACTGTTGTTTTAATGAGTGTTTAGGAGGGAAATGTTTGACCAATTTTAAGGCTGTTTTTCTAGTACTTTTTCTGTGAGCATTCATGATTTTATTTTCCAACACTTAAAGAAGAGTTCAGAATAAGAGTAGAAAATGAAAGTTAAAATGTCAGCATATCATCCTACTGTCTTTGAAGTCTACACAATAACAAGGCCTAGATTTAGAGGCTGGAATTGCTTGTACTTCGTTTGCTTATCTTGTAGACTGAAGCATAAATTATGGTGTGCCCAGTCTACTCAGTTAATGTACCTTAATGTCCTAAACTAGCTGTGGATCATGGACTGCAGGTAATAGTTTTTGATTCTTAGGTGGTTCGTAAGGCCACCACTTGTAGCTGGTGATGTGCAGTTCAGTTACCAGCCGAGAGTAATGCTCCCACTTTTCTGCCTGGATCAGAGTGGTATTTCTAGGGGAAAAAGGGTAGGAAGTAGCTTGATTTGACTTACTTCTCTAGTGTAGGTGAAATCCTAAACCATTTACTAGATAGACTTCTCATTACATGGAAGCAATTTTCTTTCTGTAATGTAACTTTGTTAAATGTAGCTACTTTATGATATGGCGCTAAATATGCAGCAATAACTGATAAATATAAGTTATAAGGTTTTAATTGGATTTTATGCTAAATTGATATCGACTGTTATCACAACTTTTACTGTTCAATTTTCAATTTAGAATTGAACGCTAAGGTTGAAACATCTTTGCAAATAGCTCCTATTAGTAGGATGGCGTTTATGTTTGTACTGTCTCTTCTTTTTTATAGCGTATAGCTGGAATAACAGCCATGTTGCAGCAGTCTTTGGAAGGGTTGCTCTTAGAAGGCCTTCAGACTTCAAATGTCGACATAATACGACATTGCTTACGGACATATGCAACAATTGACAAAACACGAGATGCAGAGGCTTTAGTTGGTCAGGTGCTTGTAAAACCGTATGTAGATGAGGTAAGGTAAGAGGCAAATGCTTGGGGAAAATTCTTTGTAAACATGCCTACCTTTTCTGTTCATATAGCATTTAGCACCTTAATACCTTTTTGGGTAGTGGTCTCAATACTTCCTATGTAGTTATGCTGTTTCTATTCCCACCTCCATAGAGGGAATAAATAATTAACATCTCATCTTCCATAATAGTATTCCCTCCTGTATAAGTTTTTAACTTACCTTAAAATATAGTTGACACTGGCAGTGGTGAAAATCAAAAAGCCGAAGCCATACAAAATATAATGACTATATAAACTTCAACAAGTGTAATTAAGTAAACCAAACCTTTCAATTACAAAATACTTGTTAAAGAAGCAAAAAATCTTATTTCAGATTGATTAGCTTATCTAGAAATATTGGGCCGAAAGAGAATGTGTTGTGAGGAAAAATAAACAACCTCTGACCTCATCAGTGCTGCCAGGTTTACCGAATCTTTCCATCATTGCACCCACTGGTGTAGGAACCAGCTGCAAGGGTTTTTTCTACAGCAGCATCAAGACCTGCTCTGGTTACGGTTTGGCAACATGATGGTTGAAATTGTGGGTGGCTAGTATCCCTGATATTCCTGTGGCAGCTAGCACTAATTCTAATTGAACAGTGAGAGATTTCCCTAAAATTATTGTTGTAGAACAAAACCTGCCTAGATGAGGTTTTAGTCTTAAGCGTAGAGAGAATCTTATTAGATCTCTCAATTCTGGGCACTTTTTTCCCATGCTTTCCCCAAACCATCCCAACAGTGAAAGTGAACTAGCAATAGCAGTAGATGATGGTTGTAGATTAAACAACAGCTTGTCACTAACACTTTCATCACTTGCTCTAAGTTAGTTGTTACTACAGGTTCAACTTGAAGGCTGCATAAATTATTTTTACAAAAATGGCTATAGTAAGTCAGGCTTCAGGCTCTTTCTAGGATTTCATGTTAAGGTGCTAAAACCTGTCATTGGTGTGTCAGTTAGTAGGTCATTGCATGCTGAAATGGCCACACAAAACAATTGTGTAATAATTTTAATTAGTCTCTTGAGTGGCATTGGCTCATTATTAATGAGCCTTTTGTAACTATTAGTGTAGATCAAGTGGTGAAAGTATGTAAGGGTATTCATTTTTTTAAGTTAGAAATTCTGACCACATATAGATAACATTACAGTAGCATTTTGAAGGATATCTGCTCCTTGCTGGGATCTAAATAAACATCCCTTTTAGAATATCTTCTGCAAGGATGTTATCTAATTTATTTTACTCCAGGTGGTCGTCTTGTTGTTGTTTCACTGAATTATAAATCGGAATTATTCATAGAAGGTAAATTCACTCTCCTCTTAAAACAAATGCATCGCATTAGGCTATCAGCTAAAGGCTGTAACATTTCTTTCCTAAAATTAGTATCTTAAAACTTTCAACAATATATTTCTGAAAGACATGACCCATTCATACAATGTCTGTACTGGGAGGGGAAAATATGTATAATACCTATGTCGTTGCCTTGGTGATGACATACATAACTTTTTCTACTAAAGAGCAAAATGTTTGTAAAATGTATGCCCCAAAGTGCAAAAGAGTAGCAATGTTTTCTTCCTCTCATGTTTTCAGTATTGCATAATTTTCATCCTCATTTCATGGCTTTGGGTTACAGGTTGCTTTAATCGCTTATTTTCAGTGTCCTTTACCTTTGAGACTTTCTATTATGGCCACTGCTCTTTGAGTTTAGAGGGATTTAATCAAGCTCTTGTACTCTGTCCCTCAGAGGCAATGTAATCAAGCAGTGGGTGGTACTGCATCTTCTTTCCCTACTCTCAGAAGTAAGCTGTTTTTCTAACTATACCACATTTGTTGTGCTGCTATCTTGCAAAAGATGGCAAACATTTTAAAGTAGAGAATCAATAGCATCTTTATCAGAACCAGTGCAAGTAGCAAAGGGATTTTGTTTCTTAAATGCTTGAGCACATTCTCATGTTTTGACCTCTGTTCCTCAGTCTCTAGTCTTTCTCAGCTTGGCCTGCATGCTTGAACACATAGGTTGAAGTGACCATAAACCTGCTGCAGGTGGTCTCATTGCAAAACCCCTTTAGCTACTGGTTGCCATATCTGCAGTTCCCATTAGTCTTAGGCTGGCTGATCTGTACATTAATTGCAAGAGGTGATCTGACTCTGTTGCACCTACTACCATTTCTTCCTTGAGTAATGAGAGAGATCTGTATCTAGAAGCTTGATAACCGGCCTCATTTTCACCTTATGCTCTTACTGTGAAGCATTGACCGCCTTTACTTGTATCAGGTGATCCGTGGCCCCTATCACTAGTGTTAACAGTTTCTTTTCTGCTCAGAGAAGGAAAAAAACAGTAGTTGTTTTGGATCCCAATCCTGTGATAAGATTTACAGGTGCTATGTAATACAAATAGTAATTCACTTAAATAAAATACCTAAGCATAAAGAGCTCACTGTATCTTATGTTTTAGTATTCACAGATTGTCTAGTAATTTACCAGAACTAGATTAAAGGTTCATTTTGAAAACTGAATGTAGCAAACACTTTTAAAGGGACTGTGGACCTGATGCATTGTCCATTAAAATCAGAAAGTTTTCAGGTGACTACTGTGGATTTTTGATTAGGCTGGGTGTAGGTTTTGGAAAGATTTTTTTTTTTTCTTCACAAACTTAAAATTGTTAAAGCAACTTTCATGGTTGTTACTTTTCCCCTTGGAAATTAAAGCAAACAAATTAACAAATAAAAAACCCCCACACACATTTTCCTGTAGCATTTAAAATGCAGTCATCAGTATATGGCAATCTTGAAAATCCCAAGTGGCTGGAGATGGACTGTTTAACAGTTAATTTAGTTTAAGAAGAACATAACTGCCATTTACTAGGTCAGACTGTATGTCCATCTAGCCCAGCATCCTGTGCCATGTGGCAGAGAGTGGATGCTGAAAGGGAGAGTGAACAGGGTATGACCAGAGGATTTTTTCCCCCTCTTTCTTCTCCCTCTTGGAGCCTCCAGCATTTAAGATCTAGGAAGTTCTGAGTCAGAGGCTATATCCGTAACTCCCCCTCAGTAGCTACTGGTGCCCTTTCTTCCTCCAAAAATTCTTTCAATCTGTTTTGGAATCCGGGTAAAATGTCAGTTTCTACAACATCTTGTGGCAATGAGTTCCACCTTTTAATTGCATGCTGTGTGAAAAAGAACTTATTTTTGTTAGTTTGAAACTTACTACCCACTATTTTCATTTCTTGACACACAGTTCATGTATTTTGAGAGAGTTAAATAAATAATCCCACTCTACACTTATATACATTGAATTTGATCTGACATTGGGTTGGCCTGTTGCTCAATAGTGCCAGATCCTTCAGTAGTTCTTTGTACTTTGCCTTGATCTTGACCTATTTGAATAATTATGGCTACCTGACAACTTGCCTCCTTTTCCAGATCATTTATGAATAGTTTAGTACAGGACTGTCCACCTTGTCAGCAGCTGGGGCTCTGCCCATCCAGCAGCCAGTCAGCCACACCAGCAGCAACTGCACGCCACTAGTGACACTAGTGACAGTGCGCCACTAGTGACAGCAGTGGGGGCCACAGGCCCCCAGGCTGCACACCATATGTGCATGAGAGCACTCCTCTCCTTCCTCCCCCTTTTTGTACCACTCGTATGTGCACTGTTGCACCAAAAGGGTGAGTGTCCCACCCTCTGCTGCACCATTCACAGAGCCCCATCTCACCTTCAGCAGCTTGTCTTCAAGCTCCCCTGCTGTACTGTGCCTCCTGAGCACTCTGGGATGCTGGCTCCATCAGTACTGTGGGAGCACCATGATGGCCCACCTTGCCTTCTGGGGTAGGGGACATGTAATAGAAGCTGGAGGAGGGAGTGGGGGAGCCTTGAGACTTAGTAATAAAACAGGAGTGGATAGATTTCACATGACTGAAATGCAGGAACTGCCACTATTTTGCCAGCTGCTTGGTCTAGTTCAGTCTTGCGTTGTTATTAGCATATTGTATTTAAGTGTTTCAATAAACTCTTATTAGAAGAATAACGAGCCGCTGGAATTGCAAGAGGAGTGCTGCATAAGATAAAGAAAATATATAGCTCAAAATGACAAGTAACATTAAAAACTGGTTTTAGGTTAGACTTAGAAGAGAAGTCTGGTATATAAACATTATCCTGTATGTTACAATACTCTGTAGTAGCTGTAATATTTATTGACTGTAAGGCGTGTTATTTTACATCAGTTTACTTTTCTTCATGTTCGCCTTTCTGATATTTCATGCTAAATGCTTCCTGGCAGGTGATCGTGGAACAGTATGTTCAATCTCATCCTAATGGCCTTCAGACCATGTACAATAAGCTGCTGGAGTTTGTTCCTCATCATTGCCGTCTCCTGCGTGAAGTAACAGGGGGAGCTATTTCAAGGTAACAACCTTTCAGCTATTGTCCTCAAAGCTGTTTTGATTATTGGACACTCCTGCAGTGGTTTGCATGACTTAACTATAGCACACAAAGGATTTTCCCTAAAGATGAAAATCAGTGCAGTTTCTCTTTTATATGTGCACATGGAAAAAACATAAAGGCTGTGAACAAGTTGTTCTGGCCCTGTAGTGAAGCAAGAAGGAAGAGAAACCATGTGCCTGGAATAATGAAGCAGAGTACCAAGTACTGTTCACAGTATAATGTGCCACTTATCTTTGAAATAAAGGAACTTGTTTGTGTCCTTCATTCAAAGAAGGCACAGGGCAGTTGCTGGAGATTGCAAATTTCAAGTTATTGTATTGTCCCCCCACCCCAGGTACCTCTCTTTGCTGTCTTCTCAAACGCACTTAATTCCTGTTGCAATTAAATTGCCTGTTTTGCCCATTATTTTAGTTTACTAAATTGTATCCATTTATTAAGCTGTTCACAGGTTGGCTAACTCAGTAGACTGTTGCAGTTAGTGAATGTTTAGGATTTAGCCTCTAGAGACTACAGAACTGCTTTTCTAATTAGCCACATCCATTGCTGTGCTTTTTACGTCTTCACACATTTTACTAACATTTCAATTGGGTTAATCCCTCAGCAGGTTTTAATCCTTCTTGTTAAATACTAAAAACATTCTGTTATCATTCTACTTTAGTAAATCAGAGCAATAGATGCTCATGTTCTTCCTGTTCTCAATGTCTGATCCAAACTCTAGGTAACTTTTTAATCTTAATAAAAATGCTGCATATAGAAGTCTGACTCAGAAGAATTCCAAAGAGGAGTTCCTTTTACTTGCCGCCACCATCCCATTTCTGGCGTTTTAGACTACGATTTATTATTTTTTTTAGCTGAGAGAAGTACTTGTTTTCCAGAATTACTAAAAATGTACATTAGTCTTGGTTGATTTTCTAGAATGTATATTAAATTGGAACTGATCGGCTCCTTTGAATAGGAGTGGTGTGAGGATAGGCAGACATGAAAAATTGTAAAGGAAAGAACTATTTTTAGTTGAGTGGACATACTTATGTAAATATTTGTTTAATCCAAAACCACTGTACACAACACAGAGTTTGGTTTTTTTACTATTATTACCGTCAAGCTTGCACTTGCTAGGGAAACATACCTTTGCAAAAATCTTTGGAATAATTGAAACTTTTATTGCAGTGAAAAAGCAAATACTGTTCCCGGATATGACTTTTTAGTGAATTCAGTGTGGCCGGAAATAGTACGTGGTTTAGAAGAAAAGTTGCCAACGCTTTTTAACCCTGGAAATCCAGAAGTGTTTCATGAGGTATTTAAATTTAAATGATTTCAGCGGGAAGCCTTTGATACAAGGAAGAATTGACTGAGTCATGGTTCCTAGCTTGGGTTTTCTGAATCTTATTGTGAAGATCCTTATTGCTTCATGACATGCTGTTTTAGAGATCATTTCATGAACTTTCATGGGAACAGATTTTACTTTCAAATACATGGGCAGGGAACATACAAATAGAGGTGCACCAATATGTCAGTCCAGATTAGATTGGCACTGATAAAAGGAAAATTGACATGATCTGCAATCAGCTTTTTTGACCAGTGTAGCTGATGATCTGCCCCGCATGCACGTGGTATTTATCAGTGACGTTAAGGCACCCACAGTGAGGGAGGGAGTGGGGCGGGGCAGGCATTGCTGGGGTGAGGCGCAAGACGGAGCTGGGGGGGAGGGGGGTTCACTGCAAGCACCCCTGGGGGAGGCATGGGGGGCATGTGCCGCTGCCCCCCGCCCCCTCCCCCCCCTGACTTATGCATGGGGCGAGGGCAGGCTGCTCTCTCTGGGCTTGGGGCTGCACTGGCCTCTTCCGGTCAGGGGGGCTGGGCTGGGGTGGGGCACGTGGCGCTGGTGGTTGGGCTACAGGGTAGGCTACAGCCACCCAAAAACTCGCTGTAGCCCCTCCTCCCAGTACCACCACCCACCCTGCCCCCACCCACCTTGAGCACATCCCTGGCCCAGCCCCCACATAGGGAAGAAGCTAGCGCAGCCTCTGGCCCTGAGCCCGCAGTGGGCAGCCTGCCCTTGCCCCCCCTGCCCTGGGGGTGTGTGGAGCAGTGGGAAGCCATTCCCCTTCTCCGCCGCCCACAACTCTGTCCCACGCCATGCCCGGGCTGGGCAGCACCTGCCCTGGCCCCATTCCTTCCCTCACTGTGGGGGGCCTCGATCTGCACACACCACCCATGACCCTTCCCCCCCCACCCCGCCCCAAACTTAACGGCCAGATGCTGCTGTTGGCCTACATACTGGCTATCAGACTGGTATTGGCCGACATGGCTGCTTAACAATCAGCCATCGGTATCGGCCAACAGAATCTTAATCGGTGCACCCCTACATACAAATATTAGTGAGAGATGTGCAGTCTTGGGAATTTGGCCTTACCATTCAATTTTGCAGTAGATGTTTTTGTGCTAAAGAAGTAATGCACAAAAGTGAAAGGGGTAAAAAGAGACCCAATGTTTGTCTAAGGCTGCAACTGCCATAAAAGGGCATCTATTATATTTGTTAAACTTCTGGGAAGTAATTTGTGGTATTCAAAATGACATGCCCTGTGCTGTAGAAGGTAAAAAGCATCCTTTGGTGTCTGGTGTCCCATCCTACTCTTTTAACCTTTACGTCTTATTGTTTCCACAGACAATGCTGTGACTTAATTTTAGCAACTTTTGCATCTTCTCTGTTTGAGGAAATTTATAGATGAACTGGGGCTTGGGGGGAGAGAAATGGCAGCTTGAAAGAGTGCTTCTTTTCTATAAATGTTTATTAAAAAAGTGTTTATTAAAAATGAATACTCAAGAGTATGGAAGAACCTGTTGCACTGTAATATTTTCTTCACTGTGAGCAATGCTGCTGTGTGCGTCTGGGAGATGACATTTTACTGACACTTGCCAACAGAAAACTTTTTGTCTGATGTAAAGTAGGGTGCTGAGAATGCAATTGGTCACTTAAGTCCATGATAGAGTAGGAGAGAGAAGCTTTCTGCTGTGTCATGTCAGATGGTGAGCTCTCTTTATCCTGATCTAAACACAGTTATCAAAATTATCTTTTTCTTCCTTTGGATTTTAGTTTTCTTTCTTAGAGCGCGCTTAATCCAGGGATAAATCTGCCCCACCCCTCCCCACCTCACCTCAAATTAGTTTTGTTTATAAGGGATTTTATTAATACTATCAAGATGTTGGTGAGAATAACAAATTATCCTAGAGGGGCAGGAAAAGCATACAGGATAGGTCAGACTGTTTAAGAAAATGCTGAATGCTTTGCCCATATAATGATGTGGCACAGGTGTTCTTCCTGCTTTTGTGCAAAATTATCCATAATAAAAATAGATTAGTTTCCCTTAGAATTCATGCACATAGATGTTAAGTATGAGAATAACTGCATTATTTAAGTTAAGCATGAGCACAAGGGTTTCTGGTTTGGGATTTAATGAGGAACAAGTATCATAAGAAAGTTAAAGAAGAAAGGCCCCTCTTTTTTCCCCACATAAGCAGAGGTGTGCACATTTGTTTCTAATGAGAATGTACTTTAATTTTCCGTAAGACATCATTTACTTTTCAAATGTTCCATTAAAATATCCTGTGTGACAAATCATAAGTTCCCTTGTGCTTTTGTTCTGCATGCTGCTTGGTTTTAATTGGAATGTCTTATATCGTTAATGAAAGGGGTGACATCATGTTTAAATGAATAATTTTTTGTGATTGTCTTTTTATATTAAGATAATATTGACCCGTCATTTAGTTGAAAATAATTTTACTTTAATTTATATCATGCATCCATTCTAGAGTTACTCCAAGGCTAATTGTTGAGAACCTAGCAATTGGAATTGGCATCATTTAACATACTGTTATCTAAAACCCAGAACTTTAAATTTCAAATTTCAAGATGCTGTTATGTCTGTGTTCATTAAAAATCAAAGAGAATTCTTTCTGTGACATTAAAACGTCCCATTTAATGCTTTTAAATCATTCTCTATATTTTTTCCTAATTCAGATATTGCAACTCTAAGAATCTCAGCATGAAATGGTTCTCACTGGCAAGTAAGGACATAACAAGAATTGCTATTTACTGGGTCAGACAATAGGTCCATCTTGCCCAGTCTCTTGTGTCACACAGTGGCAGAGTAGATGCTGCAAAGGGAGAGTGAACTGGGTATGACCATGGGGTTTTTTTTCCCATTGTTCCTCTTTCATTTGCAGCCTCCAGCATTTAAGGTCTTGCAGGTTCTGATTGAGAGGCTGTATTCCTAACTCCCCTGCTCACTAGTTATTGATGCCCCTTTCCTCCAAAAATTTGTCCAGTCCTTTTTTGAATCTGGCTAAACTGTCAGCTTCCACAACATCTGGTGACAATGAGTTCCACACTTTACTTATAAGCTGTGTGAAAAAGAACTTCCTTTTATTAGTTTTAAACTTGCTAGATCCATTTTGTGACCCTTAGTTCTTGTACTGGGAGAGAGAGTAAATAATAAATCCCTATTTACTTTCTCTTCTCGGTTTAGTATTTTATAAACAAGTGTGTGAAAAATTGAGAGCCAGAAAATAACAAAGTTATCTTTTCTGGCTTGAAGGTTTTGGGTTTGTAAACAGAACATAAACATAAGGGGGTGGAAAAACCCTTGGAAAGTATTCTTAATTGCAACTGTCTCTTGAACAAGTGTAGTACAGGAACCTATTTTTAAATTGACTACAGCTTCAGCACCTCTGGCCTTGGTTGAGTTCAGCAAGATTTGTGGATGCTCACACTTCAGAAATTAAGGGCACTTACATTTGAGTGCCTAATTGCAGTTTTAGGAATCTAATTCTAGAGCCCCTTGCTTTAATATTTTGGTGGTAGTTTCAAAGATACTGTCTCCATTAAGCTCTTTGTCCGTGGTTAGCAAACACATTATTAAGTAGTGAAAATGGACTTGGAACTTTGAGTCCTCTGTTATGCTAGACAGTGTCATTATTAAAAAAAACTAGATGAGTGCTTCTGTGCTTTTTCCTGTTGTACAACTGGAATAAGGGACCGTTCTGAGTACACGGCTTGCATTTGTAGCTAGAACATTATTACTTAAAGCACTCATTGCTTAAAGCAATAACATGTACTGTTCATCTTCTTTGGAGTGCTGGATTTAATAAGAAAGAAGCCTTGAAAAAGCTATCTATAATTTCTATCATTCTTCTGGATGTTATTTCCATTGATCTTATGGTTTCATTCTAGTTTACATACAGCTATAATGGAGGAAGGGGGTAGTTTCATAAATGCTTCAGCACAATTTTTAAAATATCTTTCCTTCATGTAGTTTAACCATGATATAATTTGTATCCCCAACTCAGTGATATTGACTGTGACTAGATCTAAATTTCAAGAAAAACAGTGCTTCTGTTGCAGGCTGCCTAAGAGTCTACTTGAATATCGGTAGGTCTTTAGACCCAAGTGAATTTTCAAAAGCAGCATACTTAATAGCAGCTCTGAGACTTTGGTTGTGGTTGTTTTAGTGCTTCATAAGAAATTCTCATCACAGTGGTACACAGTGTACTGCAGTAGATGGTAAGGGCCAACTGCTACAAATGCACTTCACTGCAGTAAAGATATTCTGTTGAAGGTGATGGTTCTGTTCCTTCTGGTCTATTCCATAAAGCCAGTGTCTGCTTACTAAATAGATCTGGCAAATAGCTTGCCCATGAGATTGGCTAAATACTTTGAAGAGATTCTTGCTAGAGTCAGTGAGGGAATGTACAGTGTTACTTGCTTGGTGGTGTTTATTCTCAAGGCAGCACTTTCCATGGTAATCATAATCTGAGAATTAATTTATTTCCATTTTGAAGGAAATACTGGAGCAGTTCAGATTCCATTATGGCAGTATACCAAGTCTGTAACAGCAACTGCTATGCTTGGCCATACAGTAGCCTAATAAATGCCTTCTCTGGATCACCTGTATTCTTTAATTCATTACTTTTATTTTAATTCAGAACAAGCCTCAGCTGGTGCACTCTGGCAGGTACTCCTGAGGCTGGAGCCTTCCTGCAGCCCCAGAAGAATGCCTTCCAAACCCCATCTCACATGAGGCAGTTTAAAACTGAGGGGCTGCCTATTGACACCTTGCCCCCTTCCCAGGGAGGAGAGAGGGCAGGCTGAGTAATGGGCTCCCTTAAGGGCAGGGGTGGCCCAGGGAGTAGCCCTCCAGTGCCTCCTGGCAGAAGAGCTTGCCTGTGTAGCTCTCCAGGCAGGGAGCTGGCATACATATATACCATATTTACTTGAACGTAAAATGACCCTCCCCATACTTGGCTTCTATATATGAAAAAATTACAAATTTGTTATAATTTTTCAGGTATAGAATTGAATTATTGGAAGTTTGCCTTGAATTTGTTAACCCTTCCCACTGCTACAGAGGGAAAATAAATCTGAGGGGTCAGATAGCCTTGCCCTTTGCGCCCTCCCCCCCAATTTCTTTCACCTGGGCATGCAGCAGGGCTGGGGCAGCTCCGCAGCTGGCCTGCCTTTCTAGGCCACCAAGGCAGCAGTGGCTCCTTTTGGCTGCCACCACCACTGGTCCCAGCCCGATGGTACTGGTGGAGACCCATATGCACAGCCCTGCCCCCTGCCTGCTCCAGACTCGGCCTGGAGGAGTGGACTAGCCAGAACTCGCAGGCACAGCCTTTACCCCAGCCTGGCATGTGCCTTCTTTGGATTTGCCTGACCACACTGAGCAGCGGCATCCAGGCAGAAGGTGCTGCTCGGCGCAGGGGAGAAATGGACCCTTCTTGCAGCTGCCTGGAGCCTGCACCCAGGCTGCCCTGCAGCTCCTCTGCAATGCCACCACTGCCCCACTGGGCAGCCCAGAAACGGTGGTGATGGTGGAGGAGAGGAGCAGCAGGGCAGCCTGAGCATGGAATCTGGGCAGCTGCAGCAAGAAGGGCCTGGCAACAGAGAGGGGAAGGGGGCCGCTTTTACCCCATGCCAAGCATCAGCTTCTGCCTGGCTGCTGCCACTGCTGCTCAGCATAGGCAGGTGGTCCAGAGCAGGCATGGGATGGGTCAGGTTCAGGCCCATGCATGTGGGTTCCAGCTGGTCCTCTCAGGCTGGGGCAGGGGGTATGGGGTGGGCCAGGGTTGGGGGTGGGGTCGTGCGCTGTTGACAGTGGCAGGAAAGAGCCACAGAGTGCATGGGCTCTGGGCTGTTGCAGGGATGGGAACTATAGACAGGCCTGCGGTAACTCCCCAGAACTGCCTATGTAGAGATGTAACATTTCCAGAAATTTTGAAGCCATGGGGAAAAAAAACCTGGAAATTTTGGGAAAAATTGAAATATATGCAATACTTGTTTTTTTTTAGCACTTTTTACAGATCTAAATTCACTTTGCTACTTTTAAAACATAAAATGTATTATGTATAACTTGGTTTGCTCATAAAATTATCGTGTTTGATATATTTATTAAATGTTAAAGTATAGTTTGTTTCAGACAATAATTACAAAATTACTAATTGAATTTAATTTCAAATGTTTTTAATTTTTGAAAAAAAAGGAAAAAAAGCCAAGACTCATTGAATATGTATTTTGCTACATGAAACTTTGTCTAATCAGTCTCATTTTCTGATCTATCACTGTCAGCAGTTTCTGCTGCTTCTGATTCTTCTGATCCTTCATTTTTATCATCTTCATGGACTTATGAAAACTCAAGGTTTGCCCGGATTGAGACAAGCGTCTCTACTCTTTCACATGTTAGTTTATTTCTTGATTTGATGTGAGTATTTCCAGACATAGACCAGTTTCTTTCACATGCTACAGAAGAGGGAGGAATCTGAAGCAGGCGAGAAGCAAAAGGAGTCAAGCTGTGTCGTGCAAAGGCCTTGCCACCATTTTGCATGAGGGATATGCTTGGCAGAGTCCCTGACTGCATTCACCAAACAAATGAATTCATGCAGCAGCATGAATTGATTGGCAACAAAATTCTTCCCATCTGTTAATAAAGTCTTTCACTTTTCTTTCTTCTGTACTTGTAAGCAGAGGTACACTTAAAATCAACTGTTTTTGAGAATCTATCTTGGCCACTTGGTAAGGAATGTCTGACAGAAGTGCACTGTCTGATTCAGGTGCAGTGACTGCTCAAGAAATTGGCTTTAGAATCTTCAGGGAGTTCTGCAGCTGAACCCAGAGTGTTCCTTACACTTCTGGGTACTTTAAGACCCTCAGTTATTACTGTTTCTTGAAAAGCTTCTTTGCTTTTTAGTAAACTTTCAAATGAGATCACCACTCCACCTCATCTAGTTTTACTACAGTTTGAGTGTCTCTATTTTTCCATTCTTTTCTTCCTGCTTCTTTTTAAAGACTGCAGTTACAGTATGAGTAGATTTTACATGTTTTATAACTTATTTTGCTCTTCTATAGATTTTTTGCAGTGTCCAACTTCATGATGTCATTAAGAAGCAAGTTTAGCCCGTGGGATGCACATCCTATTGCAGTAATATGTGGATATTTATCCATTATGATCTCCCATGATGCTTTCATGTTACTTTGCTTTGATGACTGACAATGCAATATTTTACCACTCCCAATCTTCTGTAGGACTTCACATATTTTATTATTGATATACTTTGCAGTATACGTGTTCTTTCCTGTTTCAGTGCTTCTGTAAAAAACTGGTTGAGGTGTTTTTATCACAAAGTTTGATTCCTCTCCCCGCACATTCGTCCATCCACCTGTAAGTACTGCAAAACAGTGCTTCGTTGATTTTTTTTTTTTTCTTTTCTTTTCTTTTTTTTTTTTCCCCTTCCACAGATTGTATTAAGCATTGCATATTCTGCCTCTAAAAGAGGCTTGCTCAAAGAATGTCTGCTGGGCAAAGAGTATGATGGTATTTAAAAGCTTCCTGCCAGTATGCTTTTTCAGTTATTGACAATGGCGTCCCAGAAGAATACAGTGCTCTTTCAAGAGCTTAGTCAATTTTTTCCTGATCTTCAGGTGTCATCTTGTCTACAAATTAAGCTATTGAGAGTGTTTTGTTATGTAGTTGGTTGCAATATTTGGTTACTTGAGGTTTTTGATTGGGCAACACTTTGTGATGCTGATGTTCTAGAAGAAGCAGCAGCAGCAGAAGTAGGAGGACTTCTGGATCAAGACTTTTGGAAAGAGCTACTTGCACTTTCATCATCATGATCTACCTCCTCCTCACTTACACCCATGAAAGATTTTTTTTAATGTCTGCAGGACACTTCTTACATACAATGATGTGTTTAGTCTACCTAGTAGCATTTGGAAATGCATATTTCATTTGACAGTATTTGAAAATCACAGGGTTTTTTTCTCAGAATAACTTGCAGTGTGGAAATGCATCCATATGCTAGAAGTTGGTCGCACCATTCTGCTGAGGGAGAAAAAAGGAAAATGTAATTTAGTGGCTAGCTTGCATATATAAACACTAAGCTACAGCATGTACAAGTTTAGTAATGGATGGAGGAGAGGCCTCCTCAGAGTTAACTGTGAATAACTTCCCTGCCCTGCAGGCCTCACCTCACTGCTAAGGTTGGGTGATTTGTCACAAAACATCAGATTAGTAGGAATTCAATTATGAATTACATAGGCTATGAAAAATATACTAATGCAGCTAAAAATAGTTTAATATACTGAATTCAGAGAAATTTAAAATCTTACCTTTCAATAAAGAACTATACTTCCTTTTGGCTCCTTTGTGCTGCTTCTGTACATCTCAAGGTCACAGGGCCAGGAGAAGGCAGGTTCCTTCCAACTCCAAAACCTTTAGACTCGCTCTGTCTCCTCTCCTGAGGCTTTTGAGCAAACAGGGCAATAAGCTCCTTGTTTCTAGTCTCTACAGCAGTGTTGAGGGAGACTGAGCACAATGGGTACCACTGCATTTTTTTTTCAGATAGGTCACACTAAGCTATTCTTGTGGTGATTTGGGTAAGGGAAGGGGAACAGGTAGGGGGTGTGGGGGAGCAGGTGCATTTATTGTAACGGGTGAATAGGTTTCTTAATGTGGTTCGAGGATGTGCGTGTGTGTGTATACATACATTTTTTATTATTATTATTTCTTTTTTTTTTTTTCTCAAAAAAAAATTCTTGTGGTAGGTTCGCATTCTCTCAGTTTTTTTCCTTTAGCTTGTTGTTTTTGGCTAGGGGCAAGTGAGACTAGGAGCATCTGAACTCCAAGGCCTCTAAGGTTTGGGGCTTGCACATAGGATGCTTGCCATGGATTTAGGAGTATCTGAAGCCCCAGACTGAAGAGTCTAGGAAGTAGGATACTTGTTGGTGGTAACCTCACACACACTTGAACATCTGAGCTCCACTCATTTAATAGAATTCAGAACTGATTTGGCATAAGATACAAAATTAAAATTTAAAAGAATTCAGCATCTTGGCCTCTTTGGCTAAGATCAAATGCAGCCTTCAAGGACTTTGAATCCTAAACTTCCTCGCCCCCTCAGTTGCACCCCCCATGTTGGTGTTTGTAACTGTGTGCATTTTCTGAACCGTCTCTCTCTTAGGATGCAGTATTGTTGTGCGGGATATCCTTGTATTCTCTGCTTTGTGTCACACCCCCTTCTTCCCTTTCTCCCTTCCTACTTCCAGGCTTAGTGGGCTACATGTCTCAGATGCAACTTAGTTGCATTCCTACCACTTTCTCCATCCTCTACTATGTAGCCCCCCACTCAGGCCTCTGTATTTCTTTGTGCTTTGAATTTTTTTATTAGAACTTTAACATTTTCTACTAAATTAAATTTTTGGCACCAGGGGGAGGGTGTCAGGGCGGGCTCTGGCCCTCCCAGTGCCAGCCTGGTGGTGGTGTGCCTCCAGGCCCAGTGCAACTTCCCTGTAGCTGGAACAGGGAAGAGAGCAGGTTTCCATCTGTATATTTGGCACCAGGGGAGAGAGCTTGCTTTGGCCTCTCCGAGTGCTGGCCTGGTATTACAGCACCACCAGGCCCGGTGCTCGTTCCCTCCTAGGGAAGCAACTGCCCTTTTTTGGTTTTTTTTTTTAAGGGCCACATACCAAAAAATAAATAAATAAAGGTTTCCATAATGATGTTTCCCCAATATGATCTATAGAACTTTCATGCTAGTGATTTGATTTTTTTTTTTTTCACTATGATCATTTTTCATGCTAGTGATTTTTTTTTTCTTCACTATGGTCATTTTTTCATTTCTCTTCACCAGGGGTGTCAAACTCACGGTGGCCTGAGGGCTGGATGAGTAACACTGGACTGGTCCATGGACCAGGAGCCTCCCCTCGCTCCACCTCCAAACCAGATCCAGCACCCACTGTATGCTGTGGGTGCCCCATGTGGTGTAGACCCCAGAGTGGCTGGTGTAGTCCTGCTGGGGCAGGTGTCACTTGTATCACAGATTCAAAACCAGCTGGAACAGGCATCATGCCACACACAACCCTCATTCCAGGATCCATAACACACACGGCATCCCCAGTGGCTAATCTGGGACTGTGCCCCATGCAGCTCCTGTTCTAGCTAGTCTGGGACATGTGCTGCATGCAGCCATGTGAGACCAGCTGGAGCAGGCACCGGGTGGTGTGCACATCCCAGAGCGTCCAGCACAGGTGCCACATGCAGTGCGGTTCCTGGAGTGGCTGGAACAGGTACCACCTGCAGTGCATATTCTAAGCCCTCTCTGTGGGGCCAGTTCAGGTCAGGTCAGCCATGGGGCAGCACCTCGGGCCAGATAATGGGGCTCCTTGGACCAGATGTGGTACATGGGCCATATGTTTGACTCATCTGCTTTTCAATGTAAAAGAAAGTACTGAATGTGTCCTTCAGTTCTCCTGTACTCCAGGGATCTGGTGGCAGGGAGACCAAATGACCACTTTGAGCAATGTGTGCAACTGTAATTTGATATGCTTATGGGTTTCATTATTTAATAGGAGATTATGAATTGCAATTGTCAGAACTTGTTTTTCCTCCTGACAGAAATACACCACAAGCATGGATTTTGTGCGGAAATTTGAACGACAGTGTGGCTCGCAGGCCAGTGTGAAAAGGTTGAGATCTCACCCTACCTACCATAGCTTTAACAATAAGTGGAATCTGCCCGTTTATTTCCAAATAAGGTTAGTATTTATTCTTTACTCTTAAGGAGGGAGAAGAAGCAAAGTTGAACTCTAGCTAAAGAGCCCAGTCCTAGGTCAGAGCTCTTTTACTCTTGGAAGTTACACTTGTCAGTTAAGAAGAGCTGTATTGAAACTTGGAGAAGAACTTGTCTACTGCACTGCTCACCAGGGTATGGTAGTTATCTTGCATGTGTGTCATTGAGTTAAACCAGTCAGAACCGGCCAAGTTTATACTGTGCTTTAGTTACATTGGTACACGGCCGATAAGACTGCCAGGTGCTGGTCTAGACTAGCTTTCAGACCTTTTGTTTACCTTATGCATGTCAACCTTTGCTTCTCTAGTATTTCTGGAAATAGAATGTTTGATTGAGCAAAGTTCATGGAAGACAATAAATTTGCTGTCAGCAGGGCTTTGAAGATGTGAAGGGTTGAATATGACATTGAGAGCTTTGTCACAGTTCTGTATCCCAGTGCATCTCTGCCTCCTGCTCTGATCACATCTGGGTACTTGCCAAGGTGTAGTGCTATGCCCTTGCTTTTTCCAGAGTGGAGTCTTGCTGTTCTCCCACTTTTAGGCTGAATCCTGGGCTTACAGAACCTTGTATCAATTGTGTACCAATGCTATTCATTCAGCAGGTCTAATTGGACTCCTGTGGTCCTTTACTCAGAGAGCTTGGGACTAGTGACCCAAAGCAGCCTTCTTAAAAAACAGAAGTTGTGTTTTCATCTTAACAATTAGTCCAAAACATAGGTAGTGTAAGAGTGATGTCAGTAATCTAAGAGGCAAGTATTTCTTAGGGTGATATCTTTTATTGGGCCAACTATATAGCTGGGATAAAGTTAGACAAGCTTTTGAATTCGAGACATCCTTTGTCAGGTCATAGGTTGATAAAGAATGTTTTACGTTCAAACGCTTGTCCAGCTCTATCCCAACTACCCAGCTGGTTTAATAAAAGATAGCAAAGAAATCCGTGCCTCTCTCCAAAGCATATCTAAGAGAGGATTTTTAAAACAGGTGCACACTCATGACTTTGCTGTCTAGCAGCTTGTCATCCTTTGACAAGAACTGTAGGTGGGTTGTTCTCACTTCACTCCCTTCAAACACTTGTGTGCCCTTCCTTAGCAGCATCTTTTCTCTTACCCCTGAAGTCCTTCGTCTCTGGTTTCCTGGACTCTGGTTCTACTGTGAAGAGGGAGCTCAGGTGCTTAACCCAAGCTACCCAAGCTAGTGCCATGAGCTTAGCAGATATGCATGGTTTCTGCATTGTCTGTTGTAATATCCACCTATAGATAGCTATCTAAAAACTTTGTTTGCCTTCCTGCTTATGAGATATATAAAATTTACAGAGCAGCTCCATTTCCTTCATAAACTTTAAAATGTAATTTTGATTAAATGTTCTTTAAGCAAAATTGAGTTTTTTTCAGCATTGTTTCAATAAAACAGGGAAGGAGCTTTGGCATATCCCTTTGTCTGAAAATGCTTTGCCTGTAGGACACCTGAGATCAGATGAACTTTTTTCCACTGGTTAAAACAAATATAAAAAAATAATTCCTTTTAGACCTTTGTGCTTTTGTTCAAGGTTGCTACTTAGCCATTCAGCATCCTTTTTTGTAAAAGATGATAAAATGATGGAAGTCATTTGTGAAAGTTATAAAGTTATTCATATCACTTCTGAATTTTGTGATATGATTCAGGAAGATCGTTGAATATTTATTGAACATTTCTTTTGCACAGATTCTGAAAATATTGATACATTAATTTCAAGTCATGAGTAGACATCAGGGAAACTATTGGTTTAAGCATGATTTTAGCTTTAGATTAAGCGTTGAAATTCATTGACACACTTAAATTGAACAGGCTTTTTGGTGGAAACCACTATGTGTTCTTTAAGTTAAGATTTCTGTTGACTGTATAAGCTGAGAGAAAACTGCACAGAGGAGTTGCTGGGGCTGAGATAAACGCTTAAGATGTCGTTAGGGAGCTTCTGCCTCATGGCATATTTGACAATAGGTCTTAGTGGTTGTCTAGCATTATTAAATTATGTTTCTTGCTTTTGGAAAAAGTGAACATGCCTGTCACAACTTGGTAGTTCATAAAAATAATGCAGTGTTGGGAATGCAGTATTTAATTGGTTATGATGAGAGAGAATATTAGCTTATACAGTTTATTGTGAGAAGATGGGAATTGCTCTTTCTGATCAGGGCTGTGGTCCAGTCCAGTATCCCACATTTGTCATAGATGATACTGGCACATAGATGACACTTCAAAAGTTACTGCAAACTTTGTATTGGGTAATAATGAACTTTTTTGGTGAAAGTTGCGTGGAAAGTCTATACTGTGGAAATTGAAGCAAAAAAAAAAGACAAATCACAAATGGCACAAAAGAGAAATTCTCCTAATAGACAAATATAAAAGAGCAGCTTTGCTTCATGGTAATTAAAGAAAATCTTGGTAAGAACCAACACACTGAAAAATAGGATGCTGGAGCTGCATAATGCATTAGACAGATAAGTACCTTGTGCCTGTGCATCCTGTTGAGGTAACACATCTTGGACTGCAGGAAGGAACTGAAGGTTTTAATCCCAACTTTTCCTCTTATAACCCCAAAATCTATCTTCTTGGAAAAAGAGGTCAAGGCATCCTGGGAGGAACTATTGATTTTTCTCAGGTACAGACCTGTTTGCAGAACCTTGTGCCACTGTTCATTAGCAAACATGTAGAAAGCTACAGGCACCATAATCATGTGATGCACCTGAAGGTCAGCTAAAGCAAATGTGAGATGTGTTGACTTTTTCAATGTGAAAACACTTCAAACTAAACATTTTTTTTCTCACTGAAGCTGAGGACTTGGCAATGTCTGTAAGATGCCATTTTTTTCTCAGCACGGTTAAAATTATAACTTTTATCACTTCCCATTTATACTGTATAAGCTATATCTCAGCCTGTGAAATACCACTGTTTCTCTTTCAAATCTTTTCCAAACCACAAACGACATTTTGGTTTTTTATGTAGCTGACACGTAAGATATGTTTAGATACCAGTTTAAATTGTTTTTTATCATTTAACATTGAATATTTTTCTTTCCATCAGGTTTAGAGAAATAGCAGGGGCCTTAGAAGCAGCACTTTCTGATAGCTTAGAAGAAGCACCAGGTAAATTTCCTGCACTATGCCTACCAACTTTTATAGTGTCTATAAATTGTTACCAGGTAATGATGAAGACTGCTTGTTAATGACCAAATCTTAAATACTTAAAATCACATTTGTTCCTAGTAAGTCAGATGAAAAGGCTAAATTAAGTCAGTAAAATGTGCAGCATGATCTTTCTTTATAAAATTCAGCTGACCTTTCTAAATTAGTATAGGTCTCCTATGGGGGGAATGAAAAGGTTATGCCATCTGTGTGTACCTCTTGCTTTAGCAGCTGTAAGTTTTTAAGTAGGAAATGAGGAAATAGCAGATTCTCTGCAGCATTTGTACTTGTTACAATTGGTAATGTTGGTGTCATACCAAGGAATTCTTTGTATGCCACATTGGCTGTAAATTGGGAAGTAACAGTAAATTCATATCTGTGGAGTGAATTTAGGACAGTGCATGGGCAGATCTAGAATTTTGAAAAGGAGTGTGCGGATGGTGAGATGCATCATCCCATATAAAACGACACATTTTTTCCAGTTAGGAATAAAATAGAAGCTTTACTAATATGCTAGGGCATAGGTCTGTATTATTTAGTTGAAGATTGAAGCAAAAATGAGTATAACTTATTTGGAATGAGCTAAAAATTGTCTGCAGGGCTGTGAAATAGGAGTTACGTTACTAGAAACAACTAACAGACAGCAGCATTGCAGTACAAAGGCTAGCTTGATTGGTGGAACATCAAAATCATTAAAAAGAAGAGAGGAGCGCAACCATTTGTGAAATGAAGAGTTTAGAAGGGGCCAGGTAGACTATAATGAGCCAAGAAGTCAGGAGACTCCCTCAGCACTGCCTGACTAGAAGTGCTCCTGGCACTGCCAGGTAATTGGTTTTAAACCTTGGGTGGACCAGGAATCAAAGAGGGGTTCAAGTGCTCCAGTGCACCTCCTTGGATATGCCCCTGGGAGGATGAATAATATTAAATAAGATTGAAGGAAGCTGGCTGGTGGTGTAAGAGTAGGACTTAATGCGCTTTTAGAATAAAGCATTAAAGCCAGAGAAGCTGTTCCTTCATGCAGTAGAAAGAGTATGAAGAAGAGCCAGCTAAAATCAGCACTTTTATAAAACGAACTAGATGTTCTAAGCGTATGACTGAGTTGAAAATCAGACAGCCAGGCTGTGGATGGAACACGCTGCTTTTGTTTCAAGTATTTATGCATTAATCTAGAAACTAAATGAGAAGTACTTAGCTCCCAGATAGTAAACTACTGAACAGTTGTATCAAAGCTACTTAAAAAGTATTACATTATGGATGTTACTTTTATGAGTGGTCCATAAATATTTGAAGTAGGCTCCTAGTACTGGCAGTTACAACACCATAGCTTGTTGCAGTTGTCAGTACAGGGAAGGATTACTGTTTTGATTGGCAGCTTGTATGCACTTGGTCAACATTGTAGTTTTTGGGGGTTTGTTGTAATGTCCCTTGTGAAACCTGGGATTAGATAACATTTCCAGAACTGGTTTTTGTTATTCCATCAGATCATCAGGGACCTGATTTGCGTTCTCACCACGTTTGCCAAGGGCGGTACTCTTATCTGTTGCCTTTATGTTGCACTTTCATACACAAAATAGTGGATCTTTGAGATTTACATCAGGGCTGTCCAATTTGGGCTGGCCATGTGCTACATGAGTTATATCCTGGGCTCCTGGAATTTCTCCCCTCCCACCCTTCAATCAGCCCACTGCCACATGGGCAGAGCTGGTGGTATGTGGTCCCTTGACCCACCAGCTACACAGGTGGTGCACAGCCTCTTGCTGCAAGGGTGACACACAGACCTCCAGGGCCCTCTCCTGCCACACAGTGGTGAGAGAGACAGTTGCAGGGGCCCATGGGCCACATGCTGGCCCCTCATGGGCTACCAGTTGGACAGCCTTAATCTAGAGGAATGTGGATCTGAACTTAAATAGTTCCTTTTAAACAATCTTACTCAGTTTTTGCCACCTTCAGAATAATTTGTGACTGCTGAAGTTTAGAATGTTTCAATTTTTAGAAGTCTATAATAAAACAGTTTAAATAAATTATTATAGGCTTTTAAAAAACAAAATCTTGACTCGTGATTAGTAACTTAACCTTTACTCTCTTCTTGTCTTTAGCTGAAAGCTCATACTGTCTGTTAGCCACTCACATGGTGTGGGTGAGTCTTTTGAAGTGTTGGTCAGATCAGATTTTTCTACCATTACTAACACACCGTTTGTGGAAACTTACCCTGCAAATCTTAGCACGCTACTCTGTGTTCATTAATGAGGTAAGAAAATAGTACCTTTTTAGGTGAAGAAATCCTTATTGTTGCATTTTTCCTTAGGTCCATGACACTAAAAAAGGTACCACTGCAAAATGTGTTCTGTGTTGCTGTTGTGTCAGTACTGTTTCAAGGATGTTCTTGACAGCCCGTTCACCAGCTGGTCATCTTAAAAAAAAGTTCTGTTGTTCACTGTAGTGTTCACTTCAGTTCTGTGTTATAGCTGAAACAACTAAACTGCTGACCCTTGTCACTTTATTGCTGGGAAATTATTTATTATAGCCTGTAGTGTTTAGAGCAATGATTCTCAATCAGGGTGTTGTGAGATCCTTTTAAGGGTGTACTGTTAGGTGTGCAAACACCAATATGTGTTTTCAACACCATGGACTCCTGTATGAAATCTCTGTGAATCATTCTGACCTGTTGTGGTCTTTCTGAGTGCTCTGCAACCGAAGAATTGCTCTATTATTTCTTCAGAGCCAAAGATGAGTGAAAGCTAAGGGCTTATATTTTCTGATGGGTGCCATGAGCGTAAGGTTGAGAACCACTGGGTTAGGGGGATATGATATGTTTTTACAAAGGTGAAAGTAAAGTAACTGTTGCATTTCTTTACAAAATGGAAAAAAATATAATCAAATTCATGACCCTCATGCCTTCTTCTGGTACAGTCTGAACTCGAGCACAGTGATATAACTTTGAACATCCTATTTTATTGACTTGACTCCAATACCAACTTTTTACACGCGTCTTTTTAAAAGAAGGTATATTTGAGTTTTATGTAATGCAACTCTTGGGTGATGCTGTGAAGGGTCAGAGTCTTTGAGGTCTTAGGTTTGTGTTTAAAAAACATGATCCTGAGAAAACAGGAATAAGCTTTGTGTTGATTGCTAATAACTTGTATGTGTTATTGGGATGGGGGGAAAGATGGGAGGTCTGCCCACATCAGAGTTGCATATCCAGCTTGTGAAACCTTTTCTAAGAAGGATGCTCATTGTTCATTCTGATATCACAGCTTTTGCTCAGGCCTATCTCTAATGAAAGTACAAAGGACAACAAAAAATCTGTGGCAACCATTAGCAAGGAATCTGCTGTAAACCTGAACTCAAGAGAGGATCAGGGAAGTGTCCCTTCTCCAGAAACACAGCCGTTACCTTCTATATCCAATATTCAGCTGGTGTATGTAGCTGCAGATCTGGAGAAACTTCAAGAGCAGGTGTGTGTGTTACTGTACGTACATGAAAGCTTTATTTGACCGCATGTTCGTACTGTTTGGCAGCATTCATAACTTATTAAATATTTACCAGTGCTGAAACTAGCACAGTCTATGTTTAGGAGATATTAAAAGGACTGAAGCCTTACAGAGACTGTCTTATATTTAATTTGGATCTTACCTGTCTCAGAGAAACTAGTTCAGGTACAGATAATTTTAAGGGTTCTAGCTTCTCAGTATAACACTGTTTTGATAGTTACTATACCAGCTGATGAAACCAGGAATTTTGTTCCTTTTTGGTATGAACGAGCCAGGCTCTCACCGCTCCCTGTGTGACATCGATTATCAGAAAGACTGGTATTCAGGGACACCATACACAATTGGGTTCCATGTTCCAACACATTAGTAGTTTAGACAGACATTTACTGTTTTACAAGTCTCACAGCTAGCTTACATTTTGCAGATCCACTGTACTTTCAGTTGATTCAGCAGAAGTTTCCCTAACCCTTGAATGAACAGACTTGCTTTGGAATAATGTTGTTTTATTAGCTTGAGATGTTTTGCATTGGGGATGGAAATGGGAGAGGGCACTGAATATGTAATACTTTATTGTCATGTCACACTTTGATCATGTTAATTCCCATCTAATAGTAATTAAAATATAGACATTGATTAACATAGCCCTCTCTTCTTTTTAATTTATGACATATTTGCAGAACTTAAAGAAACAGATCCAAATGCATTCATAACAGGTGGTTGTATGTGTGTTTTTGTTCAGCTTCCTGAACTCTTAGAAATAATCAAACCAAAACTTGAAATGATTGGCTTCAAGAATCTATCCTGTATCACAGGTAAAGGTGTGGGTTTGACTTTTAGCCATTGCTAATTTTTTTTAGCCATAGCTGTTAATTAAAAATGGTCCTGGTGGGAACCTTCAGCTTCAGAAAAGTTTCCACTAATCTGGGGAGGAAAGTCGGGTGTTGGAACTGAACTGGCTATGAAATGAGCTGTTAGTAGATATTTCTCCTAAATTGTGTAATGCTATATATAGATATCAACTGCAGTAATATCAGGGTTGTGTGTTGAAGGTGTTACATCTTGTTCTGGGACATTGGGAATGGGAAAGGTTGCATCAGTTTGCTAATTTTTGTTGTTGAGCAGGGTAGCTTAGTTTACACCTCAGTCTTTGTACTTCAACAGGAGCCTTAGAAGACTCGAAGGCTTCTTTATCAGCCTGCATGCCCACTTTGAATGATAGGATTATTCAGGATTTAAGTGAGAACTGTTTCAGTTACCTGAAAAGTGCCTTAGAAGTTCCAAGGCTCTACAGGAGAACCAATAAGGTAACAACAATGCTTGTGAAAAGAATGCTTTCATGAAAAATTTAGACTGTGAATGTAATCAGACGATGATTCAGAGTTCCTATCAAACGTATTTATAAGAGCTTGCAATAACCCCCTTCTATGAGTACTTAATATTTATCAGCTGGCTCAATTATTAAAATAGTTAAAACCTACTGTCACCCATGGAGTACAATGCATCTGTCACGGAGTAAATTGGCTCCATTCTGTAAGAAAAGTGAAGTGGACACACAATGCACAACATTACACTAGTGTAAGTCACTCCACCCCTGGGGTAGAGTTACCCTGCAAAGTTAGGAGTAACTGTACACTGGTATATAGTCACATGTCCACTGTGCTAATCATTTTCAGGTAACCCAACCTTCTGGTCACTGCAAACTTGCTCCCCTGTCAGGCACTGTGCTTAGGAGGACTGGTCATGTATCTTTTCCTTACTATGGAATAAACTTAGTAAAGAGTAAAATGTGATGTTATATATTCTGTAATAATTGTGTTTAAGCCACCAATGGGTGGGAACCTTCAAGAACTATTATTTTTCAGAACCAGATGTATAGTTTTGTCCAATGTACTGCAGCCATCTGTATACCCGTAGCTATTTTTTGCTAAGAGGGGAGATTGTCGTGGTCATGGAAAGTGACCTCCTATCTCCTCCTCAGATTTGGTTCTCATCTTCCCAGTCAAACTTCTCCAGAGCTGAAGGTGAAAGTGCATCGGCTCTACCACTGCTCTCCCTCTTCTGTGAACAAATGAGAAACTTTAAACTGTGGAGCTGTCAAGCCTGTTCATTTGGTGCAGGAGTGTCAAGCTCATGTGACCCTACAGGCCAGATGAGTAGTGTGGGGCCAGTCCATGGGCCAGTTGAATGGCATGTGGTAGATCACTGGCACATGGCTGGCCCCACAGCTGGGCTTGTGGTCCTTCCCTTATTCCTCCCTTACCCCCTCTTTCCCCTCCCCCCGCTTCCCTCACAAGCCAGACCCAGCACATGTGGTACTTGCTGTGGCCGGTCGGCCACGTGCCACATGGTGCCTGCTCCAGATAAGCCAGGACCCCCCACTGTACGTGGTGTCTTCCACTAGAGTATCCTGGGGGGTGGTGTACCATGTGCAGCATGGGTTCCAGGTCTGCTGGAATGGGCACCATGTGCTCTGGCCCTGCATATACCACGTGCTGTGTGTGGGTCAACTCCAGACCCAGAGACAGCACAAAGGGTCACATGGTTTCTATGACTGATCTGTCCACAGGCTGTATCTTTGACAGGCCAGATTTAGGGAATATCACATTTTCCAAGAGTGGGTGGAAAGCAAATATTAGTTGGAGGGGGCACTGCTCTTCAGACAGTAGTTTGCCATATTACTATGACCAGCAGGTTCCATGTTTGCTGCTACTTAATGTCACTCAAGATTTTCTGGTTTGTTGAGTAATTTTGTGATTCTTTCCCTTTCCTGAGCATGGAATCTTGTCTGCCAGATTGTCATCAACAAAGTCTGCCTTTGGGCTTATATGTCTTGCATTTGCATCACGCGGTAATACTTGGCACTAGAGTTTTTAAATAACAGAATATTTATCTCCTCTTTTCCCCACCTTGCTTTCCACATCATCTACCAGGAGGTACCAACTAAAGCTTCACCATACGTAGACAGTGCTCTGAAACCTTTTTATCGGCTGCAGAGTGAGTACAAAGATATATTGAAACAGCCCATGGTTCGTCAGTGGTTGGAAGGTGCCCTCTCTGAAAGTACACAGAAGTAAGTAAAAAAGAAGTAGTCGTATATAGAGCAATCACATTATTAGCTGAAATTCTGATGTGTTTTGGTTTGTCATATCTGAAAAATGATCTATAATTTAGTGCAGTTGTAAAAATAAGGCAAGAATGTATTGCTCTGTCATAATAGTATATCTATGCAAACATTGTGTAGTCTATATAAACAGGATGCAGGCCTGAGAGTTGGCAGATTGGATTCTTGTTCACAGCTTTGCTTCCAGCAAGCTGCGCAACCTGGGCTTAAGCACGCACGCATTGCTTAGGCCCTCTCTACATGTTACAGGTTTAGCGCAATTAATTGGTTAATTGCATAATTACATGGAGACCAGTTATAGGTACAAAATAACTATCATACAATAAAAATCTCCAACCAGCTTTAAAGTTAGACCTCAAAAACGCATACTAACTTTATAGCTGGTTGCTACTGAGCTTTAATTTGCACATGTAGAGCTCTCTCCCATGCGTTGGGAGCCCCATCAGCTGGTGGGGCTCCCAGCCTCAGGGGTGCAAACCTGGAGCCCTGGGGACCACAGCTGCTGCAATTCCCAGGGCTCAGGGGTGTGTGAAGACCCTTAGGCCCACACAGGGCTCTGGGTCTTGGCTCTGCTTCCTGCATGGCTGGGACCCAGAAACCCCACAGCTGACAGGGTCCCAGTTCCTGGCTGCACCTCACACACAGTGAGGACCTGAAGCCCTATCAACTACAGGGTCTCTGGGTCTTGGTCTACATGGCCCCTCATGGCTTGAAGCCACTTCAGCAAAGGGGCCTCCCAGCTATGGGTGGCTGCTTTTTGCCCATGCAGGGGGAGCCCAGAACCAGACTCCCCCTACACTGCCAATAAGGCATGAATCAGGTCCAAAATACAATCCACAATCACATGGCTTGGCAGATATGTAGCATGGCAGGAGGAACTATTGTGTGGTTCACACATTAGTTCCAGTTGCACCTTTACCTGCATGTTTGGAGGGAGCCTTAGTGTTGCAGTGCTGAGCTGACACAAGAACCTGTCTCATTTTCAGAAGTGAATGAAGTGCTCTGGAACCCCTCACTGACTGTTAGCGGACAGCACTGAAGTACCTTTAAAAATCTGTACCTTAACCTTTCTGTGTTGCTTTTCTCTTCATCTTAAACTGGATGCAGTGGTTACCCACTTTTTTAAAATGGCTTTGAGATTTGGGAATGAAGCTCTTAATATTTTTAGTGTTTCATTAAGTATTTCATAGTTGAAAATGGAAAAGGATTCAGGTATCAGCCATCTCAGAATGTTTGAAGTCTAGGAATGATATTGGTGGGAGTTTTAGTTTTGCACTGTTGTGTATATGGTGTGTTGTATGACATACACATTTATGTAGGAGCTTAACTCTCTTTCTCATTACCCTGTCTTTACTCAGGTATTATGAAACTGTATCAGATGTTTTGAGCTCTGTAAAGAAAATGGAAGAGAGCTTGAAAAGGCTAAAACAGGCCAGAAAAACTGTAACTTCAAACAGTGTTGGTTCAAATGGGGGCATGAGTGATGATAACAAAATCAGACTACAGTTAGCCCTGGATGTTGACTACTTTGGGGACCAGGTAAGGTGCAATAGTAGCAAGTTTCATTGTTATGGAATTACCATTACTGAGTATTTTGTGGCCTAACTTAATTGTTCAGTTTTATTCAAATTGACTAGAAAGAGCTTTCAGTAGAGATGTCTATGCTGGATGAGGTTTCTCCTTTAAACCTTTGAGCTTTTCCTGTTCTGCAGAAACTTGTCAGATTTATCATAAATGTTCCTGTTCCAGTGGGGGCAAACCTAAGGCCAGTCAAAATACTTTTCTGAAAGTCCAGAGTAAGAGACTATTCCCAGAACAGCCAGTGGTTATGGCAATCCCCTGAGTACCAGAGTTCCCAGGTTCAAACCCCAGCTTTGCTTGCCTGTTCTGGGCTGGATGGGTGTCTCTGTCTTTCATGCTGTATCCAGAAATTTCAGCTGAGGAAGCTGTATTAAAAATCGTTGCATGCTTCCTTAAAATCAGTGTCATCAGCATTTCGTAACGAAAGCATTTGACTGGAAAAATCCCCACTGGCTCTAGCTATGGATTGCCTGGAAAATGTAAATGTTTGCCTGAAAAATGTGTGTATGTTAATTGAAAAGAGATAACAGAACAAAGTTGGAGAGGAGCCTTTTTATGGAGAGCAGCATTTGCTGGGATGGCATTTGCTTCAGGTCAGCATAAGGCAAAGTTTCATATGGTCTTTTCTAAATGTTTTTTCTAGTAATATGATGCCAATTAGCAAGGTGTCATTTGCTTATCCCACAAAAGCAGAAAAAGGACAACAATTTAATATTTTTTCCTATGGCTTTTTTAGATGCAAAAGATGGGATTGCAGACGAGTGACATAAAAAGTTTTTCAGCTCTCACAGAGCTTGTTCAAGCTGCCAAGGATCAGACTGCTGTGGAATAGCCTTAAATATTTTGGAAAACATATGAAGAGGAACCATGTCTCCAAAAGACGGGAGAATTGTTATACTGTTCTCTCTCAAATGCTATATAGCAACAAAGTGCTTCCTGACGTATCTCCTGCAACAAGTTAATGCACCTTTTGTCAAGATACAGACTTGTGTGACCAAAAACACCACCTAAGAGAGCATATACCAGTCCTTCCATTGTATGGAAGACGATTTGAAGAGTTCTAAATGTTTTATTGTAGAATAAAAACAAAGAAAATGTCTTTATTTTTATTATAAATCTTACAATATGGAAGAATTGATTTAACATGATTAAAATAAATATGTAATGAATTCTGTCTTTCTGTTTGTATCATTTGAGTGGGAGGAGGGTTGGTGCAATGGACTGTGTGGCTCTAGGGTTTTTTCAGTTAAAGGCCCTTGGCAGGCATGCAGATAAAGCTGTGATGGGGTCTGATGCGTGATCCAGTTATATTTCCAGCCATGCCAAATGGACATGGCAGGAGGTATGATTGTGGGATCGAGCATCAGATCCCATCACACCTTATTGCTGGTACAGGGGGAGCCCAGGATATGGATCTGGAGCTCCTCTTGAACCAGCAAGTACCAGGCTCCCATGGCTGGGATCCTCATCAGCTGCTGGGCTCCCAGCCATGTGGGGACACCATGCACCTCTGAGGCTGGAGGACATTAGCTGGTTCGTGTAATAACTTTGTGGCTTATTCCTTGTTCTGTCACACCATTAACTGTATTAACATGTAGTCGGGTAACTTCTTGAGACACGATTACAAGGTTATTCGCATCTTAAGTGTAACATGTGCCAGGTACCAGAATAAAAGATGAAAGGATCGAAAGCTCTTATTGTCCCTTTAGCTGGATTTGTCTTCACATCTTGTATATGGAGTAGATTCTTATTATCCAGAAGGATCCTAGGGCACTTCACAGATCATAAGATAGCTTCATTCGCCAGTAAAATGACTAATTTTCAGTTTTGCAAGGGGTGTATAGGTTGGCTTGAAATTGTAGTTGAAATTTAAATCTATTTAGAAATATTAAACTGACAAAAAGTTAGTGCCATAGCATGCTGAAGACAATCTGAACGCATCAGATCTGGCTATTTCAGTGGAACAAATTACTGTGTTTTTAGGAACTCTGACTGAAAATTGAAGAAAGAAATAAAAAATTGCTGAGTGGAGTTCAGATCTCGGTTTAACCTGTGAAGATCTGAGAATAGTTTTGGGATCGGGTCATATGAAAGACTGGAAGTATAGTCGGGAGAAATGCATAACCGAGATCAGCAGCATTTGAGTGAGATCTGTCTCATTGTAAATGAAGGGAAGATGTTTTCTTTCCCATAATGGGTTGTTGATACTTCCAGGAAAACTGCAAAACCCACTTCTCTTAATAGGCATTTGGGAAGACTAGACACATACAAATGAAAAAGTGACGTGTTCTAGGTATCTTACGATGCAAGTGGGTGGTGTCTAATTTTCTGTGGGAGAGGTTTTAAAGTGGAAATTTTTAACAAATTGTATTATTACAAATATATGAACATTTTAAAGTTTTTGGAAAGGTCTAGAAGACTGACTAGGTCCAGCTCCTCTTCACGAATTATAGAAGACCCTAAAGATATCTGGCCTTCATGCTGTAGTAGAAGCAGCAGTTTGGTTAGTGCAACTCTTATACACTGAATGATGCCAAAAGAAGTAACACTGTGGTACTTACCTTGTTGTTAACTCAAACATATATGATCTTTACTGTCCTGGTTGAAGACAATTTGATGTGCCTTTGCATTATGCTAAAATTGGATTTTGTGTTTAAAGTGGGCTGTGCATGACTGCTTCCTAGGTTGCTCTTTTCAAATACAATTGAGGGGTGCGGTTTGTTTGTTTGTTCTAAATAAAATACCACTTTAATTTTTCCATTCCCCAGTTATAACTGTCAGTTTCTCATTGAGTTTGAAATACAGTGCACAACACTCTAAAAGAACAAAAGAATATGCTGGTTTATTTTGGCAGTTGTAATGGCTTGTGCTATTCCCCTGCGAACACTTTTTTTTAAATGAAACTTGATAGGACCTGGATTAAAATATTATCATCGCAATGCCAGTGAAATAGTGGAAAGTCTTGTGTGACTACTATCCTCTGATTGCCATTTAAATTGCAGTCTGCAAATCTTCCAAAAATTGAGGAATTGTCACCTTAGTGCCATGAGAGTTGGCCATGTGTGTTAGCTAGAAGTATGATTTCCTGATTATAGTACATTGAATTCAGTAAGATTAAATGATCTTGGTGACTCTTCATAAAGTTTAACTCTTAAAATGATAGTTCTCCAGCTGTTGCACTATTATATTGTTATTCTAGCTTGTAATGTGTTGAATTCGTTTTGGAGTTGCATATGTATAACCAAGCAGAAGTTGGCTTTTGTTAATTGTATAGCACCATCCATCTGATGATCATATTATAGCACTTTACGAAGTTGAGAAAGTTATCTCAGTTTACAGACATAATGATGGGTACAGAAGTTAAGCCACTTGCCAGAGGTCAAATAGTTAAGAATAGAACCGTAGGTGATCTCTGCCACAAGCTCGTGGTTCATCCCACTAATATTTTTCTGTGAGGAATATATGTGGATTTAAATCTTCCAACTATATTGCTGAAGGAATAGTGAATCCCAAAGCCTGTATGTGTAGGGTGAACATGCGTCCTGGTTTGCCCAGGACAGTCTCGGATTTTGAAGGCCAGTCCTAGTTGGCTGGCAAAAAATTATGAGTCCCACAATCACGGGGGTGCAGGGTGCAGGTTGGCAGGGAGGTGGAGCCTCATGGTGCACCAGGCAACTCCACCTCCCAACCAGACTGCACCTATGCCTCTGCCTGCCAACTTCTGTCACTGTCTGCAGCATTGCCACCGAGTGGGGTGGGGGGGATGCAGTGTCCTGGGTGTCCCAGATTTCCTTGTGGTCACCCTATGTGTGCGCTACTGAGTGCTGATGGAGGAGTATTTTAGTTTGTTTCTCTACATCTTCCAAAATCAGGGAGGCTGGAATAATCTATAAAGGGAATAGTAAGGTGAGACTGGTACCTTGTGGCTTTTTGCTTTGCTTTGCCAAACCTTGATTTCTATAACCTCAAGCTGCTACACTTACAAAATTCAATTTAGCTCTTTTTCTACCAAAGACCAGCATAACATAGGGTAAACAGCAGTCATAGCAATATTATGCAACGTTGTTGTCTACATTTTTATTATCTGTTCTCTTTTTGATTGAAGAATGACATTCCATTATCTTATGGTGAAACCAGAAGAAATTTACAGAACTTCTCCATAAGATGTCATCTTAACAAGGGACAGCTGAGACATGAAATGGCTTCCTCTTTGAAAGCAGTTTAGCAGAGCACAGTTTCCAAATACTGTAGGCTATTTTACTATTCCTTTCAAAACTTCAATTCCTTTCAAATTACAATTTCAATTTACAATTCCTTTCAAATCTCCCCCCCCCCCCCCCCCCCGAGACCATGTGCAGTTATAAGGGATCCAGACTATGCTTGCTTCTTGCCCTATTGTAGGGTTTGTAAGCATCTTCTGAGTTAAATAATTGGTAGTTTTAAAAGCCTTAATGGACTTTTTTTGTGGAGTTTCCTGTGTTCTTTTTTGATTACAGAAATTTTTGCTTGGGATACAGTATATTTTGTAGGGAGGGGACAGAGAAAGGTCGCTATAAATGGCATTTGTGTTGTGGTAGAAAGTAGGGCTGTGGTCACCGATTCGATTCGGATTTGGAGATTTGGCCTCCAAATCGGGCCAGATCTCCGAATTGAATCAGGAGACTCTTTAAAGCTCTGAATTGGTTCGGAAAAGATTCAGAGGTTCAGATCAGCCAGGGAGAGGCAGACACAGCCGGGCGGCTACAGTTTCTCCCACAGCTCCTCCAGCTGTGTCTGCCTCTCCCCGGGCTGGGGGAACTGCGGGCGAAGCCCCCATAGCTGCCCTGCCTGGCCTCAGCCTACCAGCACTTTAAAAAAAAACAAACAAACCCCAAAAAAACAAAAAACCTCACACTCACTAACTGGAGCAGTCGCCCAGAGCCCGGCAGCGCTCAGCCCCCCAGGCCAAACTCCCAGACAGCGCACAGCACCCTGTCAAGCCACACTGCATCTGTGCCATGAGACAGCTGCTGCGCAGGTGCTAGACACGGGAGGTGATCCCCGCTGCCCCACACTGTACAGGGGGGCTGTGCCACAAGCGCCAAGAGGCCCCAATCGCCACTGCTGCAGCTGGTGAGTGTGGAGCCTTTTTTATTTATTTATTTTTTTTTTTTAAGTGTTGGGGGGCTGGGCAGGGGATGGGGCTAGGCAGGGCAGCCATGGGGGCTTTTCCCGCCACTCCCCCAACCCGGGGAGAGGCAGGGGGCGCCCGGGGAGGCTGGCCACCCAGCTGTGCCTGCCTCTCCCTGGCCGATCCGAATCACTGAATCTCTCCGAATCAGTGCTGAATCTTTCAAAGCCAATTCAGCCAAATGGAATGGGGACAGTGATTCAAATCACCAGATCGAATCACTGTCCTCCGAATCGGCTGAATCCAAATCGAATATTCCCTATTCACACAGGCCTAGTAGAAAGGTTTTTTAGAAGAGGAAGTTTTTTACAGTGCTTCATAAAGGTTGGTCAGGCTCTCTAGTTTCATCTAATCTCCAAAAGAAGATGCTACAGATTAATGTGGTATGCTTTTCTGTGCTGCTTTCTTCCCCCAATTCTCTTCTTCCATCAATAATTATATTTCTAAAGGTGTGAAAACACTAGCAAAGATGGTCTTGTTTTAAAAAGCAAATAGCTTATAACTGCATTTCTGTACTACATTTTTCAATTAGCTCAGAGCTTAAGTACTTCACTCTGTGAAATCCTGTTAAAAAGAACAGTAGACCCTTCTTTTCCAAATGTGTTAGCTGCCAGTGCACGGTTTCCTACGTGTCATTCTGTGGACTATTGGTAAGCCATAGACCTCCCCAGCGAAACCACTGTATTAATTAAACATGGAATTTTTGGAATGTGCACAAAGAAGGGCATTATTGTACTAATAAGAAAAAGCTGAGGAATGTAATAGGGAAAAAAAACAAGGTTTATAAGCAGTTATTAAGTTGGAGATAATGTGGTAATGTCTGAGTCTGGGTAAGTGAACAGGAGCTTGTGGAAAGAATGTGTTTACAAGGGGGCTTAAGATTTTATATTACTCCCCTGTTAATAAAGTGCTAGTGTTTTTGGGGTTTGGGATTTTTGCGGGGTTTGGGGTTTTTTTTTGATAAATGGCTGATGTTGTTAATGGTGTGCTTGTGTGGCATGCTGTGCAGTTGCATAATGTAGAGTATCATAGGGTGCCCCCAATCATTCACTCAGTGACTCCTGCACAAATACATTCCAGCATAGGAGTAAAAAGACAATAGCTTCTTCTAATTGCCAGCTCTGCAAATTCAACCATGAGCATGAAAATCAATCTTAGCTTCTGCTGGCTTGAGCATCATCACTGGTACTAAAGACTGTGCAGCTGGCACCGAGTCCTGTTGGTGCCTGAGAATTCATGTTTCTCTGCTATGGTTTTACTGGATTTCTAGGAAGAAGGCATATAAAATCAAGTTAAAAATGTAACAGGCACTGGGAGCCAAGCTGAGGAAGATGGATTTTATTTAGTGTCTCCTGGTTCTTTAAAACCTCTTTCATTCTTGCAGTGCTTGAGCCAGCATTTGTCCATTCCCAGTTTTCATTAACTCCCTTGCCTCTCTCAGTACATCTTTCCTTTCCTCTGCATGCTCCTTTTTCCTTCCCTCCCTGTGACTGCTCCATGTAGCTCCTGGAGGGCTAGGTGTTTTTTCCCTCCTCATGCAAGGGCAGAGCAGGGGTTCACCCAACCGTGTACAATTTCCTGAGTACTATTATTGCTGTTTCTATCACAGAACTCCCTAGCAGCATAGCTGGGAGAGTTCAATTTTCTGAATGCATTATCCTCCTCTCCCCTTTCCCCACATATACATATTTCATTCCTCCCAAGAAAAATTAAGTCATTTGTGGGCTAAAATTTCTGGCTGTCACTGATGCAGCCCTGCACCTCACTTAAAGGATAGGATTAGGGTTCCCCCCCCCCTAATAAATAACACATTACTGAACGTTTTTGGAAATTGCCTGTGTTTAAGCTGACAATTATAGCTAGGTTTCTAATGTGTGCTAATTTACAGCTTGTGCTTTAAAGTGTGCCTTTCCCACTTCTTATGACCTGCTGTATGAATTAAGGGATTTAGTTTCATATTGTGCATAAGCTCTTCAACTATAGTACTGAGAAAGCAGTTTGTAAATGTTTTATTTAATTTTTTTTTCCTACTTTGCATATTTACAATAAGATTTGCTTCTGTATACAATGCAAACACAATATTTGAATGTTACGGTGTCTGGACTATGTGCAGCAGAATCAAATAAATATATAGCTGTGATTTCAAAAGCCATGAATAGTATTTCCAGGTTTGGCTGTATTATTTTTATTCATTAGGACACACAAAAGGTTACGTTCTGTAGTATTTTACTGTTTGTATAGTACCATCAGTTGCCCACGTGCTTTCGTCTTCACAGCTGTCTGCAAGAGATAAAACCCTGACTCAACTGCAATTAGCAGCAAAGCTTCCATGCACTTCCACTGGACCATGGATACACCCATAGTTCTTGCCTCCATAGGTGTTCAGTGCAAGAGCCTGAGAAACTCTGATTAGAAACAACTAGCACACTCCTCTGATTATAGTAAGAAATAGATTGGACCATATGAACCTGATGGGTCATTCCCTGTCTCCCTTTCGCTCCCTCCCCCCAACTGGTACTTACACCAGTAGCCCAAATTACTTCCAAAGGGGCTACTTAATTGAGCTTAAACTACTCAATGAAAGTCAAGGCTTATAGATCCGCACCCTACATAATAGTCATCTTTTCCATTAAATCCAAAATAAATAGCTCTTAATCTATGTCTAAAGAAGGATTTCAGTGGAACATAATTAAAAAGAAAGGAATACCAATGGGTTGTAAGACTATATTCCACTTTCATTTCCTTACCCAAAACAAAACCCTTTATTTTAAACCTTCCCAAAGCATGCTTATTCTATCTGAAGGTAAAACTGGTAGAAGTGGTATGACCAAAACCAATGCCATGTACCATGAGCAGCAATTTAAGGGAAAAATACTGCTGATCTAACCTGAAATCCTTGTAAGTCCTGATTTTGTTCAATACTTCTTATGCAGCACAAGTATGCCTCTCAAATCTGACCAACCTTTCAAAATCTATAAAAGCGTTGAAGATAACTCTCTTCACTGAACACCAATTATGTTGAGCCATCAATTTCCTAAAATTGCAGTCTTTAATGTAGCTATTCATGCTGCCATAACCACGTTTGCAGTGGATAAAAAGAACTTTTTCTCCTATTGTGCGTCTGATTGGAAGAAAAACAATAAGATGCTAGTAATAACCTTGCACCTTGTGAAAAGTTGTACTGTGAGTACCATTTGCTTTATTTCAAAGCTAACTACACAAGCTCAAGAGGATTCTAGCAGCAGATGAATTGGAGGTTGGAAATGTGGGATGCTTTGCTTATGTACTAACTTTCCATTTTCCCCTCCCTTGCATTTAAACACCATTCAGTGGGTTTGCTACTCTACCAAGGAAAAGCATTGCCTTTGAATTCTCCTCATAAATGGCCAGTAGGAATGGGTTGTTCAATGTAACTTCCATGGGCACCACATCTTCATTTTGTTCTGAAGGGTCTTCCACCTCATCTACTAGGTTCAGTTTGAAAAAGGCCTTATTTATAACCTGAAAAGCAAATGCATAAGTGAGTCTGGAGTCTCCATATGAGGTGATAAATGAAAACTAGCATAAATGAAGAAACAACAAATGAAGTAGCTAGTGAATTAGAGGTAAGTAGTAACTACACCAGAAGATGCAGTTTACCAATGTTTGTGGAAGGCCTGAGAGTGTCTGACATAAAAGACTTAGCCTCATCTAGTCAAAGCTTGACTGTGGATAAAATCCTGGCCATGTTGGAGCCAATGGCAGAACTTCTATAGACTTTATGAGGGTAGAATTGCTCTGTTTTCTGGGTAGAGGATTGATACATAGGTAAAAATCATTATTGACACTCCTGGGGCAATAAAATCTGCCTTAAACTGCAAACACTTTCCCTCCATTGCTCAATGACCTTTTTTCAGCTTTGGCAATTATCCCATTCTAAAGCCTTAGTTATTTGGATATTAACTTCCAAAGAATAAAATCTTACAGGATTCAAAGAAAAGGCATTAGTAACATAGCAGTCGACCACTGTCTGTTAGAAGCACCAGTAGTTAGCCATGTTAGTCTGAAATCACTCAGAAAGCTGGGTAAATATACACCTTTATAAACTAACTAAATAAGATGTACATCAGACAGATTAATATCATATATAGACAGATATATGTTTGGATATTGGTCAGTGATGGACTGAGTTTTCGTAGTGCTTTGAATCGCATTAATGCTACTTCAAAAAAGAGCATGTCTGATAACCACAGATGGAAGAGAGAGTAAAATCCCTTTCATCCCAATTCTATATGCAGTTGCTTTCTTGACAACAGAGTGCTTTCAGTTGCAGATTTCAGATAATTTACTCCAACATACCCCTAGAAAGGTAGTGCAGTTCCTGGCTATGAGCTCCAAAGCATTCAGAGAGGGCCCTGGACAGCCCCCGTGCAGCACTGCAGGGTTTACTCTTTGAGCTGTACACAGCAGGCTAAATGTGGCCAATCGTATCTCTGTTTCTGGACAAAGTTCGACAGACTTGTAATTGATAAGGATCGTGTCATCTTATGTAGTTGTACAAAACCTAATACAATGAAACCTCAAATTGGATTTTTGTGACACTGAGGTGATTAGACAATAGCAGTTATATTTGCAGCTTCCCATTAGCAGACTGTTCACTCCTTTTCAGTTCAGTGGCCATCTGTCCCATACTACTGGCATTTAGTTGATTTAGTTATATTTAATTGAAAAAGATATATGCTGAAAAGAATGACGTTAAAAAATACTGATAATGCATACTGTACCTTTCCAACTGTGGGGTTAGCATTGCTTATTTTACTGAGATCTGCCTCCTTCCCCAACAGTGTAGACAAATTCATGTTCACAAGAAGTTCCTGAAGGTCATATGTGCTCTCTAATGTTAACTGTGGCAAGGATAATTTAATTTGTCTGCAGAAAATATACATAAACAAGGAACAATATGAATGACTTATTCCCCAGTGTCTCTGAGGAAGTCCCCCTTCTCCACCCATAAGATGCCCATGGGTCTTGCAGATGGTGAGGCTCAAGCAGAGGTATAATGCAGTTATCAGGTGTAACAGGCCAATAATTAATGCATGTTGTAATTCATTCCATGTCATGATTGAGAAAAGAGTACAGTATGGCCCTAATCCAGTGAAGCATTTTTAGTCATGAGATTAGGGATGAGTAACTCATCTTGATGGATTACTACTTTATATAAAATGTTTTGTTTCTTCCTTTTAAGGCAAATACTTGGGATGAAATTCTGGTCCTGCTCAATTCAAACTCCCATCTACTTCTGGGTTGAAATCCTGGTTCCAATAAGCTTAGTTACAAATAAATGGAAAAGACAACACAAAGATGAAGAAAAATAATGACTCAAAAGCTCCTGCGCTTTCACTAGCTAGGACAGACAACTATTTGTTTTTATCATGCTTATAGACATGTGACCTGACCACCCTTTTGTAGGTGGGAAGAAACCTCCTTTGTGCCTGGGTACTGAGAAAATAGCCGGGTTGCATGGGTGTTCTGGAAGGAGTGTTATACTTTGCTCCAACTATTAGGAGTTGGACTAGCATGAACCATTAAGTTGTTCTGTTAGTAACTTTTGTTAGAGATTGCACGTATATTTAAAATGTACCTTGGTGACAGGTCTTGCAGCCATTCGGAGGATTGCAAAGAAATTTCGGACTCTATTGTGTTCAGGTCATTGCCATTGATAGGCTGTACCAAGACCAGTAGCGCATTCTTGGTAAGGGGGATTGTGGTGATGGAAAAATGCTTTCTGGCATCTCTTTTGTACTGAAACAATCCAGTTACTGACATCATAGGCACCAAAATCTTTGTGCTGGAATCAATCCAGAACTCCTGGGGCTCTTTCAGTTGGCACGCTTTCTTCACATTAGCTGAAAAGCACAAGGGAGTTTTCTTTAAGGAATTCAAACAATACATATTGTGATTAAAGAGAACTACATTTATAAAATCCTATTTGACTGCTTTGCCGGCACATGATCAGCTGCTGACTGTACCTTTAGGCAGAGGCTAGTATATCTATGACATGACACCTGACAGAATGTCAGACTGAAGGAACATCAGGCTGTTGTTAAAACCACTGTGGACATTCAGCAGTTATTCTCAAGCAGCCCTTTTTCAGGCACTGGGGTTTCCATTCACTCAGCTGTCTGCACACTGTTTGCTTACAGTCCTGGGTGGCAGCCCTGTCTTGGCCTCTTCTACTCCCACACATTCTATGCATTGGCTGCTCTTATCCCAATTTCCCCCCCATCTACTGAGGGTGCAAAAGGGTCCAGAAACAGAACCATTTTTTTTCTGCCTTTTTTGTAGGAGAAGGTGCAGGGAAGCAATTGGGTGAGCTAGTGACAGGCGGGGAATATGAAACTATGGGAGGAGTCCTCTCCCTTCCATGCCAGAGCTAAAGCCAAACACAAGTGATAAAAGCACCAAAGCAAAATGATGATGTTAGGATCAGTTACTTGTAGGTTGAAAATAATCCTTCCTGGTTAACTTAAACCAGAGTCCCCCAGCGTCCCAGATGCTTTGTAGCCTTGGGTGGGGCTCTGCTCCAGAGAACTGAGCTTGCCTTGCCCCTCTGCTCTCTGGCTGGAGCTTGGGCAGAGATTTGCAGGCACGGGAGGATCTGCCTGGCTTCCCCCTGACCCCCACCCTCCTCACCATGCACTGTTCAAGCAAGTGGACATACCCTGCATGTGGTATGCTAGCTAATGCTGAGACATGTCTGTGTAAGGCCGACAGGACAAAGGCAGACAGTACAGTGTCCACTTAGGGCTTTTTGGAGCTAATCAACGGGTAGCTGGTAATGACCCTCCATTCCTTCCTTGGAAAAAGTTGTTTAAGAAGAGCTTGAACTAATGTGAGAGGTTTTTGTTTGGCTGATGGGCTGATAAATGCTGTGTAACTCCCTGCTGGCTCTGTCACTGGAGCAGCAAGGGGGGGGCAACTTCTCCCTAATCAGAGTGTCTTGCCGGGGTCTGGCCATGTCCCCCTCACTCAGCTCTGTAGAAGGGAAGGGAGGGCTGCTCTAGTATCCCCACCTCCCCCCCCCAGCTTCTAGCCCAAGCCGCTGCAGGCGTGTGCCTGCATTTCCTCAGTTCAGAGGGGATGTCTGTACAGTTACAAACTGGTTCTGCCTAGCCAGGTTAAACTAACATGCAAAAGATTGAATCAATTCAGGTTCAGGCTTTTTGAATGTCTGTCCCTAGCCAATGAGAACAACTTTAACTTTAAAGATTCTGAAGTGCTAACTGCCTCCAAGCAGGCTACAGGGGCAGTTCTGCAACACTTTCTAAATATAGCCTTTTTCTTCCCCATTAAGTTGTAAGTACCATCTCCTGTCTCTTACCCCTTTTGCTTCTTCTCAGGTTAAAGTTTCAACATGAACTCTGCTCACAATCTAATCATAGCCATAGATCAAACCCTGCTTGTCTGCAACTCATGCGGTGGGTTGCTCTTGTGAGTAAGGCAAGCAGGTGAAAAAGAGCAAAGTGAAGCCCTATTTTAGAAACTAAAGCTCTTGGGTGGAGAGGGTTATTATCTTTTAACCCAATTAAATAAAATCTATGCATTAATATTATATTAATGGAGAGCATTACTTGTTCAAACCTAGAGCTAATCTCTATTAATAAATCAAATCTTTGATGCTAAGGACACTTACATTTATAATAGAACAAACCAGGCCATTTCTAGCACATGAAATTCACTCTCAACATGACTGTTTCAGTATAAATATGTTTGTTTCTGAAATAATCTTCCATGAAAAGAGCAACAAGCACAGTATTACTGCCCTATAGAAAAGAAATGGCTAAGAGGAAACTAGAAGAAATATGTAAAATAGCAAAGGATTGAGAGCTGCTAGAGCAGACAGTGTAGTTCACCTTTTCCTCATAATACAAGAACAAGGGAACATGAGCTGAGACTGAAAAGAAACAGATTTTAAATTGCTAAAAATTGCTTTCAAATGACTATGGACTTCATTCTTGCAAGACCCCAAGAGGGAAGACTGTAGCAAGGTTTAAGAATGGCTTAGACCAATATTTCTCAACCAGGGAGCCATGGTGCTCTGGGATGCCTTGGGATCCTTTCAAGGGGTGATGCAGGGTGCCATACAATGTTATCACTGGTTAAGTGTGCAAACATGATTCACAAGATAAACGCAGAGATTTCAGATAGGATAAATATCTCCAGAGTGGTGATCATTAGTATTTTAAAGAGTCTTGGAAGGGATATGAACCAAGTTTTAAATGCTTTGGACTAAGAGAAAACTTCCCTTAGGAGTGGGCAGATTATATTGAAACTGCTTACTGCACCCTCCTCTGGAGCAACTGATCATGTCTTTTATCAGAGCAGAGACATTAGTTTAGATGGATCTTAAGATCCTTGTTCTTACTGCATAAAGGTAGCTCTCCAGAATGAGGTGCCTCAATGTAGCAGACAGCTAATTGCTTGCATCTTGTAGTTGAGGAGCTTTGGGTTTGACAAACAAATCACCATGACTGGGACACCGAGTTACCCCTGCAATACAAATATTATTTCCTATAGGGCAGGAGTGTTAAACATATGGCCCACAGTGGCCCGTGGAGCCCTATGATCTGCCCTGAGGGTCTCAGACTGACCCTAAGCACTGCATGCAGCATGCAGAGCCAGTCTCGTGTGCAGACCTGTCCCAGGTCCAAGACTTCTTCATGAAGACCAGAAGGTCAGTCCAGGGTGTGGGCTGCAAGAGGTGCCCATGCCAGACTGGCCCAAGCCCTGGCTTTGAAGCCAGTTTGCATTGGGCCATGTGAGCCAGTGCTCAGGGCCAGTGTGGTGGGATGCTACATGCAGCACATGAACCATATTGGCCTTTTATGCTGTGTGCAGCATACACAACTGGTCCAGCCCTACATGCAGGACATGCCAGCCCAGCAACCCTCATTCAGCCCATGGAGTCCCCTGCTATAGGGGATTTGGGGCCTGGTTTTGATTGTTTGTAACATTTGGGAGCTTTGCCATGGACTTTGGATGTAGGATCAAGTGCATTAAAATTGTGTCAGGGCCTTCAGCCACTGTAAATCCAACTCACACCCCTAACTTCAATAGCACAATGTAGATTTAGTGGCATCCTAGCAAACGAATCATGTCTTGTTTATTTCTAGTTGGCATTCTGCCTACAAAGAGAGCTATCTCCATTTGCCTGGTAATGAAACATTCCCTCCTAAAAAGTGCTGAAAGGCAATCAACAAATTAACAGGACTTTATAACAGTCTGTTTCTCATGTCATTGTGTTCAGTAGACCTAAGGGGCAAAACACCTTTCATTAAATACACCCTAGTTCTTCTAAGCATTTGAAACAGGAAACATTACAAAAAAGTGAAAATAAAATAAGAGGAACACTTCTTTAATGCAAAAAAGATAAAGCCTTTCTTTAGCTGTACTATTAAGGTTATTATAGTGGGTCAGCTGTGTCAGCTCAGAGCAGTCTGTGCCTTTGAGTAAGATTTTTATCAACATATTGAAAGAAAAATACCTATATTTATAAATGAAAGTGAAGAGAAAGCAAGGAGTAAACACCACAGAGGCTACCAGAGACCTGCTAAAAATCCAGATTGCAAGTTGGGGAAGAACCCATCTTTCTTCTCTGTTTCAAGTTTTCTATATGTTGTTACACAAATGTTATGCTTGTGTAGCAGAGCTGGTGAAATAACTTTTCATTCAGGGAAAAAAATGACATTTTGGTAAATTTTTGGTTTGGGGGATTTCAATTTTTCTTTGTTTTCCCCAATTGAGAAGTCAAGGTTTTCACAGACACTTTCTGTGGAAATCACTGTTCCATTGCAAAACAGTGTGAGGGGAAATGTCTTAACTTCCGCACTATCCAGCTCTGCTCCAGTAGTGTCTATTCTCAGGCATTTGCTTTAATTATTTACTTTGCAACTTACAAAGCCTCTCATGTCAATAAATGTAGTATTAAAATGTAACCCACAAAAGATTTTTTTTTATGGTTCTTGTTTTGGCCATACAATAGTTAGCAGTCACTTATTGCACGTGGTGGTTGTACCACCAGGTATGCTGTAATGTGGACTTTATTAAGGCCTTTCTTAAGAATAAATGAAGGGTTAGAATATTGAAACCTTGCCTGTGCCTAACTGGCTCCCTGCTACAGGTTATATCTTATGACTGTATTTAATGTATTCTAGAAGAATTCAAAGTATTCCTCTCCTGCGTTTACTAGAGAATGTGAAGTTCAGAATTCTCCGTTAATATGGATGCTCCAGTCAAAAAATGCTGGAGACTAGGGTTGGGCTGCAGAATGGGTTGTTTCTAATTCATCCATGCATGAACTGCTTTTCTTCAACCCGCATGTGAAGTCTTTGCCATCTGTAGCTGCATCCAGATAAGCAGGGGCATCTACTTGCAGTGGCACAAATTGCTGCAGTGCACGCCTCTACATTTATGCTTTGTTGCAGGCAAACTGCCCTTGCCCAGCCCTTCCTGGCTCTTGGAAGCCAGGGAGAGCTGGAAGCTGGTAAGACCACCTTCTTACCTAATGTCCTAGAGCAGCAGGGGCACAGGTCGGGCAGCATAGAGGCCTGGCTGGCAGCTAGAGCATTGCTCTGGACAGCCCAGCCTTTGTGTATGCTGGTGCATACTTGTTATGCATGAATTGCGCTGCTTTTTCTTTTGGATATCTTTTTTTTTTTTTTTAGTACCAGGAAATCTCAGTAGCAAATTTTGGCCCCATGCTGCAAATTTGCAGCCTGGGACACATTTTAACATTCACCACATGCAGTTTGTGGTGCCACAAACCACACTCCCTTGCATGTCCAGAGGCAGCCTGTGAGCAATCTATACAAGAATGCATGTGCACTCTGCAGCACCTCAAAGGTTTTTGAGGTGCCGCAAAATGCACCCCATTCATGTAATTTGGTTCTCCATGCTGCATATTTGCAGTGTGGAGTCAAATTTAGATACCAGGAAATCTCAATATCAAAAAGAAGTGCTCTGAGAAAAAGCACTGCAATGCATGTGGCAGCAGTGTGCACTGCCCAAAACCAGAGCCTGGCCAGCCAGAGATATGGTCCAGCTGTTGGCCAGGCTCCGTACATCCAGATCGCTACTGCTGCAGACCCAGGAGGCCACCAGGACCCCAGGTAAGGCTGTTGGGGACAGTTCAGGTGCTGGCCCCAGCCTCCTCTACCCTACCTAGGGCAATTTGCCCCACACCAGAGTGCACGTGCAGTGGTGTTCCCCAGAGACAACTAGCAGCAACACAAATACGTGCCACTTCTTTTTGTCCCTAGGGAAACGCACATGCATGCTCATCTGGACATATGCTGTGAGTGCATCTTCCTAAGAAAGCAAAGGAAATAGTGGGGAAACAGGGAAGCAGAGAGACATGGCAAATACATGTCCCCAAATCAATCAGGTGGTGATTTTCTAGCACAGAGGATGGAACACTGAAGGAATAACTGCTAAATAACCAGTTTTCTACTGAGTTAAAAGGTCATCTTTTCTTCATAGCAATACCAGCTATTTCTACAGTGCTAAGACCTTGTTAAATGCCTCATAAACAAGAATGAAGGCTAGGTCACTGCTTCAAAGGGCCAGCACCTTTCATCCAAAGATCTCAAGCCAGTTACAAAAGATAAAGGATTCAATCCTGCACTGTGGGGGGGGGGATCTTACCTCCATTTCACATATTAAGGCACAACAGATTTTCAAAAAAAGCACTGACGTTCCATTTTGAAAAGTGACTTGTGTGCCTGGGCTGTGCGCTGAAGCCTTATTAAATGTTATTGGAATTTAGGTCTTTAAATGCCTAAAGGCATCTTTTAAAAAAAAATGGAAACTTTTGAAAGGGGAACTTAAGTAATTTTTATGGGAGTTGGAAAATTTAACCAAAAACTTCAGGAACCCAGATCAGCCAATTCCCAGGTCTGCATCTCAGCCACTGCAACCCAGTCCCTCCTGGTCCTGGTTTTTGCCATGAATGGGCATGTACAGTGTGTTGGACTGTGATGGTTGCTCAAGCTGCTCTTTGCAGCCACTTGATTCCTTTGTATAACTGGCTGAAGTAAAATACTTTTGTTTCATAAAAATGTCTGGGGACCTAACTCTGTTCCCATTCCATCACAGGTAGAGCTCCAGATGGGGCAAACAGCCCTTCAAGTTGGCCATTAAGCCAACCTTGAGTCCATTTGAAAATCTAATTAAAGGCCATAAGCACCAAAATGCCAATATCTGTTTTAAGCATTAAACCATCCACTGAAAAGCTGGCAAGTCGGTCAGCAACACGCAAGTCCTTGACTTCAGGAAAGCCGACTTTGACAAGCTCAGGAGGCTTGTCAGTGAGGCCCTAAGGGACCGTGACCACAGGGAGAGGGGAGTGCAAGAGGAGTGGTTGCTCCTCAAGGGAGCGATCCTCAATGCACAAACTAAGTCTATTCCATCTCGGAGGAAAGGCAGCAAGAGGGCACAGCAGCCCCCCTGGCTCTCCAGGGACCTAGCAGATCTCCTGAGGCTAAAAAGAAAGGCCTACAAAGGATGGAGGATGGGAGTCACCTCCAAGGAGGATTATTCTGCACTGGTCCGGTCCTGTAGGGAGCAGACCAGGAAAGCCAAGGCTGCAACTGAACTCCAACTAGCTTCGAGCATCAAGGACAATAAAAAGTCCTTTTTCAGATATGTGGGGAGCCGGAGGAAAAGCAGGGGCAACATTGGACCCCTCCTGAACCAGATGGGGCAACTGACAACTGACGCCCAGGAAAAAGCCAACCTATTAAATAGGTACTTTGCGTCAGTCTTTCATCAGTCCCATGGGACGCCCATGCCCGCTACAGGACCGGGAGTAGTGCCCGAAGACTGGAAGAAGGCCAATGTGGTGCCTATCTTCAAGAAAGGGAGGAAAGTGGATCCGGCTAACTATAGGCCCATCAGCCTGACTTCTATCCCGGGGAAGATCTTAGAAAAGTTTATTAAAGAGGCCATCCTTAATGGACTGGCCGACGCCAACATCTTAAGGGATAGCCAGCACGGGTTTGTTGCGGGTAGGTCTTGCTTGACCAATCTCATTTCCTTCTACGACCAGGTGACCTATCACCTGGACAAGGGAGAAGAGATTGATGTCATATATCTTGACTTCAAAAAAGCCTTCGATCTGGTGTCCCATGATCGCCTCTTGGAGAAACTGGCCAATTGTCGCCTTGGGTCCTCCACGATCCGCTGGCTGGAAAATTGGCTCCGGGGTCGGACCCAGAGGGTAGTAATCGATGGAAGTCACTCATCGTGGTGTCCTGTGACCAGTGGGGTCCCCCAAGGCTCTGTCCTTGGACCCATACTGTTCAACATCTTCATTAATGATGTGGACACTGGAGTCAGAAGCGGACTGGCCAAGTTCGCCGATGACACCAAACTTTGGGGCAAAGCATCCACACCAGAAGACAGGCAGGTTATCCAGGCTGACCTGGACAGGCTCAGCAAGTGGGCGGACGAGAATCTGATGGTGTTCAACGCCGATAAATGCAAGGTTCTCCACCTTGGGGGGAAAAAAACCCACCGCATCCTTATAGGCTCAGCAGTGCTATGTTGGCTAGCACTATGGAAGAAAGAGACTTGGGGGTCATCATTGACCACAAGATGAACACGAGCTTGCAATGCGATGCGGCAGCTAGTAAAGCGACCAAAACTCTGGTTTGCATCCATAGATGCTTCTCAAGCAAATCCCGGGACGTCATTCTCCCCCTGTACTCGGCCTTAGTGAGGCCGCAGCTGGAGTACTGTGTCCAGTTTTGGGCTCCACAATTCAAAAAGGATGTGGAGAAGCTTGAGAGAGTCCAGAGAAGAGCCACGCGCATGATCAGAGGTCAGGGAAGCAGACCCTATGATGACAGGCTGAGAGCCCTGGGGCTCTTTAGCCTGAAAAAGCGCAGGCTCAGGGGTGATCTGATGGCCACCTACAAGTTTATCAGGGGTGACCACCAGCATCTGGGGGAACGTTTGTTCACCAGAGCGCCCCAAGGGATGACGAGGTCGAATGGTCACAAACTACTTCAAGATTGTTTCAGGCTGGACATAAGGAAGAACTTCTTTACTGTCCGAGCCCCCAAGGTCTGGAACAGCCTGCTACCGGAGGTGGTTCAAGCACCTACATTGAACACCTTCAAGATGAAACTGGATGCTTATCTTGCTGGGATCCTATGACCCCAGCTGACTTCCTGCCCTTTGGGCGGGGGGGCTGGACTCGATGATCTTCCGAGGTCCCTTCCAGCCCTGATGTCTATGAAATCTATGTATACTACACAAGTACATGTAAATCAGGACAAAAATATTTTTTAAAATCAAATGAATGTTGTAGAATGTTCAATCTTTAGAATATAATGTGGTATTTTTCTGGTTTCTGGCAAAACCCCTTGCTGAAAAGAGTATTCCTGGGGGCAAGGGGAGGGACTTCTGGGGGCAGGACTTCTGGTCCCAAGATGGCGACCAGGGGGTGGAGCACCTGTCAGGGGGCAGGTTGACAGTTTGCCAAAACTCACTAAGTGGCCATCCGCCTGAAATAATTGCCTTCCCCTGCATTAGGAGAATACCAGACTACAGGTGCAGGCAACAGCAGCAAGACAGGAAGTGCCATTGCCCAATGTCAGGGGGACTTAGGTGAACAGGGAGGGACATTTCCTCAGAATAGCCATGTACAGATCTTCAGGAGGCATAACAAACCAAGCACACCCTGCCACTTTGTTCAGTGTGCCTTTTGGCACTGTGCAAGGCAAGGACACTGAAGCAGAAACCAACCCCAGATTGTATATCTAGTCTGTCTGTGGATCCTAGAGGCCTTGAAGATGGAAGGCTATACTTCCAAAGACATGCTGCCTAATAGCTGTGTACTACTGCACTGATATACTGGCCAGGAACAAAACCATAGTTTCATAGATTTCATAGACATCAGGGCTGGAAGGGACCTCGGAAGATCATCGAGTCCAGCCCCCCCGCCCAAAGGGCAGGAAGTCAGCTGGGGTCATAGGATCCCAGCAAGATAAGCATCCAGTTTCATCTTGAAGGTGTTCAATGAAGGTGCTTGAACCACCTCCGGTGGCAGGCTGTTCCAGACCTTGGGGGCTCGGACAGTAAAGAAGTTCTTCCTTATGTCCGGCCTGAAACAATCTTGAAGTAGTTTGTGACCATTCGACCTCGTCATCCCTTGGGGCGCTCTGGTGAA
>NW_005841870.1:974090-975048 GCF_000455745.1 Alligator sinensis
GGCTTTCCTGAAGTCAAGGACTTGCGCGTTGCTGACCGACTTGCCAGCTTTTCGGCGGATGGTGAAGGTGATCAGCTCGTGGTCGCTGTCACCCAGCTTCCCATCGATCACTAGGTCGCCGACTAGGTCATCCCCAGTAGCCAGTACCAGGTCGAGCAGCGCTTTGCCTCTCGTTGGCCCATAGACTTCTTGAGTCAGGTAGAGGTCATCCACGCATGAGAGGAAGCTCTGTGACCGCTCAGATTTTGCTGAGCGATCCTCCCACGAGATGTCCGGGTAATTGAAGTCACCCATGACAACCATGGTCCTGGAGCAAGCTGCCTCAGCCAGTTCCTGGGCAAACTCCTGGTCAAGCTCAGGACTTTGGGTGGGAGGTCTGTAATAGACTCTCACCATTGTGTCCCCTGTGCCATGTTCCCCATGCATTTTAACCCAGAGGGTCTCCAGCCGTCCACCCTGGTCGCTAATATCGGCTTGCAGGGACGTGTAGCTTTCCTTAACATAGAGAGCTACCCCCCCCGCCCCTTTTCTCTACACGATCCCTCCTGTACAGGGTATAGCCATCTATCCCCGTGGTCCAGTCATGGGTGGCGTCCCACCAGGTCTCCATTATCCCTATGATATCGTAATAGATAGAGATGATCGCAGAATAGTTTAAAATGAAGTCTTACTTTGTACATTGTGGGGGGGCATGGGGATACGTATAGGTTTGTGGGGGGCTGTGGGCGTATGGGTATGTGGAATGTGGGGAGGGTGTGGGCGTGGGAGTTTTGTTGGGGGGTGGATAGGTGTGTGGGGTGAGGGAGCACGTGGGGGGTGTGGATATGTGGGGTGTGGGTATGTGGTTTGTGGGGGACAGGGTGGCTGGGGTAGTGTGAGCAGTTGGGGGTGGGGTTCTGTGTGTATGGCAGGGTGTGCTTGTGGGACTCATCCTATGAACACACACACTCTCTCCCTC
>NW_005841870.1:975101-988905 GCF_000455745.1 Alligator sinensis
TGCCTCCCTCTCTAGACACACACTCACTCTTATCTCTCTGTCTCTATCTCTTTGTCTCTGTCTCATTGCTCTCTCTGTCTCTCTCTCCCCCTCCCTCACTGCATGTACACACATGCACACACATGCGTGCACACACACACCCCTCCCATTCCTGGCACCAGGTACTGGTGCAGTCCCATGCTCCCATGGTCCAGCAATGCAGCTGAGGGCCACGTGGTGCTGGAGCAGATGTGCAGGGAAGCAGTGAAAGCTGGGGCAGGCAGAGGTTTCCAGTTGGGGGGGCAGAGGGGGGGGGGGGGGGGGGGGGGGGGGGGGGCAAAACAAGCAGGGGTTGTGTTGTTGTTGCCGCAGGCTGGATAGAATGGCCTGGTGGGCCAGATCTGGCCCACCAGCTGTATTTTGCCTGCTCCTGTCCTAATGGGACATTAACTGCACTGCAGTGCTCAGGTAGCAGTGATAGGCATACACCATGGATGTGACCTTGTGGTTAAGGCACTGGCTTGGCACTTGGGAGGTCTGGCACCAGTTCCTGGTTCTATCAAACATCTCCTCTGTGACCTTGGGATAGTCACTTGATCCCACCTAATCCCAATGTCTTCCCTATTTAGACTATGAGCTCTCTGAAATAGGAGGTGCCTCTCTTACTCCATATCCCTACAGTACAATGAGACCCTGGATCTTGGCTGGTGCCTCTAGGCACTATAAATAGTAACAATCGCAGCACAGTGCAAAGCCAATATTAAGCCTTGTAGTGCTCAAAGTTTTCTCTGAGGTCACCTACCTGACTGTGCTGAGTTCACAGGAGCAGAGCCCAGCAGGGTGCAGTTTCAAGATACAAAATGAGATGATGTCTACCCAAATTGATAGGGCTGTAGTTCATTGCCTACCCTCTACTGAGATAGCCCCTGAAATTACTGCTTGTTTTCCTTACCTTCTAAGTGAATTTCACTGGTAAAGAGCAAGGTGGTTGTTGGGTCGATGTCTGTCAGCAAGTTCTTGCTCCTGCTGGTGACTTTGGCCTTCACAAAGGTGTTTATTTGCTCTACTGCTTGCCTTGGATTTGTAAAATCAACAGCTCGAGCATAGAAAGCATCAGAAGCAAGGGCCAAGTCATGCACAAATGATTCAGCTAGGCGGACATTTGGGGCAGAGAAGAGGCAGGACAGTTTTGAAAAGAACAGATCATCAGCTGTGTTGGTGAGGAGCGGGTCATCAATGGTCCTCAGGGCTGAAAGGACTTTACGCCCATCCACTTTGGAGGTGCAGTCTGGGTCACCAGAGGGGGAGATGAATCCCAGGAAGTCCTGTAAATCAGCTGCTGTCTGGCCTGAAGCCACTAAGTAGAAAGATACCAAAGACCCATAGATGCTTGTGGGGGAAAGGAGAATGTTTTCACCCTTTCGTGTTTCCCTCACTGCACCATAGAAACGTACACCAAGAACATACACTAGGTTTTTCAGGTAGCTCAGTCTTTGCTTGCCATTGACACCTAAGCTTTGCATCTCTGGCTTGGGCTGTTCTTCATAGGCAGGGATGGCTTGAGACTTGATGAAGATAGGGACGAATGTTTTCTCCTCCTGGATCAAGTTTTCCAGGTCCTTACAGCTACTCCTGTTATATGCAAACAAAGCAAAAGGGTGGACGTAAACCCGGTCACCAGTTACTGCGATGAGGCACAGGAAGAAGCAGAAGAGACTCGTTGGATTCATGTTGAAAAAACACCTGAGTAATGCCTGTTTAAAACAGAGGGAGAAGGGCAGAGATTTAATTAACTTGATATACATTTTGTTTCTTGTGTAGATAGTGTAAGAGGTTTGTATTTCTTTGTCCCCCAAGTTCAAGAAATTATAAGAATGGGATTTTCAAAAGGATTTTGTGCTCCCCTTATTTTAGATCCAGTGGTGAAAACACTGGCCACATCCAAATGAGTGTGGCCATGCAGGACGTGGTGCTGGAGACCCACCTGTGACAGCATACACCATACATTCAGGCATTTCCTGTGCTGCTACCTTGCAGTGTGGGGGGTTGTTTTGACCCAGGATCTCCTAGGGATTTCTTGGGGTCAAAAAAACCTGCACAGAAAAAAAGTGGGGTGGCACACGTGGCAACAGTGAACGCCTCCCAAAACTGGAGCCTGGCTGGCCAGAGCCACACTCCAGCTGCCAGGCAGGCTCCCAGCTGCAAGAGCAATGCAGCTGTAGCTTCCCAGGACCCCAGGTAAGGCTGCTGGGGCCAGCACAGTTGCTGACCTCAGACTCCCCTGCCCCACCCAGGGTAACCTGCTGCACGCCACAGGGCGTGTGGCACAGGCAATCCCCAGGGACAACTAGCAGTAGCACAAGGTGTGCCACTGCTAGTTGTCCCAGGGGAACCAAACGTCCATGTTGTTTTGGATGCGGCCGTTGACTGATAACCCTAACCCTAATCAGATGCTCCTCCCCTCTGTACTCCACTCAGATCCTTCCCTCAATGTGTCTATCGTTGGTTCTCATATCAATCCCATTCCTTTACAATCTGACTGCTTCATAGTCTTTAACGCATTTATCCCACCAACACCCTTCTGAGTTGCCCCATTTTACAAGTGGGGAACATAGGCTAAGTTACTGCTTACCCAAGGTTACACAGGTAGTCCGTGGTAGAGCAGGGATTTGAAACCAGGTCTCTTGAGCCCTTTACTTTCAATCTACAGTCTGCTCCCCCACTTTCTTCTCTATGTAGTCAATCCTCCTAATAGCTAATCCTAACACGGAACTTAATATTTTCGTAGCATAATACAAAAACGAATTCTTATAGCACAACTGAAATGGGGGTGTGAGTACAAATGCAGACAGATTTCCTCCACACAGTGAAGATGTGTTTTCTGCACCTAACACCTACCTTACAATTAATTGAGAGGTAGCAGTCCTGAACGAGGTTTTGTTACATTATCTTTCCTGGCATAATGGTGTACAAAGACCATTTGGGACTTTTATTTTACTGCTCTAGGAGTAGAATTTCACTCTATCTATGCTCACTCTGTAGGTTCCTGCATGTTCCTAAGCAGTGGCGATGCATAGGGAGTGCACGGGGGTGCACATGCACACCCTGAAAATGCTGGTGTACCCCCTGACAGCTAGCATTCCTGGGCAAGGGGGGCAGGCGAGAGCACTGGTGCCCTGCCTGAGAGTGCCAGCTGGGAAGTGGGGGGTGCCAGGAGAAGCAGTTCCCCCCCCACCATGGCCAATCATGCTCACCCAGAAGTGCCAACAATGTGGCTGGAAGTGCCAGTGACGCACCACTGCCACTTATGGGTCTGTAGGATTGACTGCAGCGGGACTGCCCCCCACCCCGGCTGCTGACTGGCCACTGTGGGGGCACGTGCCCCCCAGCTCAGGAGGCAACAGTCGCCCATGTTCCTAAGGAAGAGCCCTCTCCCATCCTCCTTCCTCCAATATGCATGCACAGCTTACACACGTTCTTTTAGAGTTTGCACTTTACAGTCATCACTGCTTGCATACCCAAACCCTGGAGAACTTTCCACATATTTCTAGCATCTTCTCCAAATTTGAACCTGTGGATTGGAAACCTGCACATTTCAAATCAAAATGTCAGGAGTTATGACCCTACAAGGAAGCAACATCCATTGTCATTTGAAAGTGTTTTTATTTAGAATCATGTCCAAATTCCCTGAGTCACAAGGACATTTTTTTTCTTTTAATTAACTCTCCTCTTAATTATTTTTCACAAATTTAATCTTTTTATCCCCTCCCAGCCCTGCAGAGCTCATGAATGGGGCAAAAAGGTAATGCACGCCTGAGTGAAGCAGAGCTCTTCACTCCTTTCTGCGAAATGTTAAATTTCTCTAGCAGTGCCCGGCTGGCCCCCTCTGAGCCTGTTGAAGCATTCCTTAAATCACACTCCTTAAGTCCTACTCCTTCCTCTGAAATCTGTGTTTACACTAAGTTGACTGTGTCATGATTTGAATCTGCTCCCTGGATGCTGAGCACTGTCAAAGCACAGTTTATGCTAATGTGTCGTGTTGATGCAGGACCTTCCAGTGTAGAATTCCCAACTGCTCAACAACTCTTCCTGCCCCATACCTCCTAGCATTTATCTGAGGCTCCTAAGCATCTATCTGAGGCATTGCCCATTTTGCAAATAGAAGAGCTTTGGTACTCAGAGAGATACATGGCCTGAATTTTGGCATGTTCACATTTGCAACCTCAGTTTGTACATGCTGATCTAGCCATAAGTGGGTGCAACCTGGGGATCTGCTAACGTGCTAGGGATATTAAAACACTTTTCCAATTGCTACAGCCATAAAGTGCCTCCCATTTGTAGTTAATACCCTTATCCCCTCCCCTTCCCATTCAGTTTAAGGCAATCACAGTCAACACAGCACCCTTCATTCCCTTCCTTTAACAACAGCTTTTGACTTAAATCCATCGAAACAAACTTTTCTTCTCAGATCCTATATCCAGACCCATAAGTAAAGAGCTAAAACAATTCCAGATCTGCTTTGATTATTTAGTAATTGTGTAGTATACATTTCAGCCAAGCTAAACAATGTGCTTTCCCAGACCCCTTCTCATATAGCCTAGATCAGGGGTTGTCAACCGGGGGTACGCGTACCCCTGAGGGTAATTGGGAAGGCCCTAGGGGTACAGGTGGGCAGGCAGGGACGGAGCGCTGCCACCCACCAACCCACGCCGCTGACTGCCAGGAGCAGGGCCAGGGGGGGCAAGGCCAACAGCACCCCTCTGTGGGCTGCACAAGCGCCACCCAGCCAGCCAGACGCAGTGTGGGGGAGGGAAGCTCGCATGCGGTGGCTACCACTGCCACCCGCCACCCCGCGCTGCCACCGCTCCACGCCCGGCCGCACGCCACCCCCCCACCTCTGCATCCGGCCATGCGCCAACCCTCCCCACTCAACTCCGCATTCAACCACCGGGGTTACACAATAAAAAAGGTTGAAAACCCCTGGCCTAGATACCCCAGCTGCTGGTTTGTGATCACATTTCCGGGCAGACTGCTGCATCATTATTGTCCAGATTAGGGTCCTCCCCATGCAAAGGTGCTGCCACTCCCTCCCTACTCATCTGTAATACAAAGTTTGAAGCCATGGTTTAAGATTCCTATCAGTTATGGCAATTAAAATATCACCCCATTAGCAGTAAAACTATCATCTGCCATAAAGCAGATGGGGTGGTCACTGCAAGCAATAGTTATCACCAGCAGGTCAGCTTTTTAGTGCAGCCAAAGCTATGGTGTTACTTCCTCCAGATGAGCACTGAGTCCTATGAGAGCCAGCAGTGTGAGGGAGCTTACATTGCTGCTGCCTGTGCTATGCCTCATCTGTGGATAAAGAGAAGATCTGCTTCCACAGGCCAGGCCCCTTCACAAACATTAAAACACCTCCATGCAAAGTAAAGCCATCCAGTCAAAGAACATATTTACCAGCTTTGTCCTTGATGTTACCTCACCCTTTTGTTATCTTCAGCAAACTAGGCTCCTCTCTCAGCGCTGCCTGCATCTGAGGCAGTGTAGCGTGACTCCTGAGGTATTTATGCTGTTTCAAAGGAGGAGACCCTTTCCCAATGTCTCCAGTGTTGCTACATTGCGTCACCAAGTGAAGGCATGAGTGAGGCGAGCTCCGACCAGATGGGACCAGATGAAACTTGAGTATGGCTTAGTGCTACGCCAGCTGGAGAGCTTACAGATCAATACACAACCTTTAACCAAACGAGTACATTTGGATAGTCTTCAGTTATTCATTTACTGAGACTGGGGTTGTCTCTTTTGCAGGTAGATTTGTATTAGAGCTTGAAAAGAACCCAGTTTGTTCCCTCTTGACTCAAAGAAAAGCAGATTTCATTGGCTTTGAATCTTATAAAATTCAAGCCAGTTTTCCCTCACTTTAGATGAGCCAGGTTATAAACAAGTCTCTCTGGGCATGTCTACACAAGATGCTGACTGCACAGTAGCCAAAAATACTGCACAGTAGCACATCACAGCATGGACAGCGCTAATAACTTTCTGTGCAGTATTATTAGGCTACTGTGCAGTAGCGTCACCTAAAAGACATTTGCCAGCACTACTGCACAGGAACTCCGGTTACTACGCATTTATTCAGTACTTGCTAATACAAATACTAAATAAATGTGCAGTAACAACTGCACAGTAGTGTCTCATGTAGACATGCCCTCTGTCTCTCAGAGTCTGTAGACCAACAGTGTTGGACTATCACTGCTCCTTAGGGCCCTCATTTGGAGTTAAGTAAGTGAACTCTCAAGTTTGTCTCTTTACTTCCTTCTTGACTTAGCTATCATGATCAAGGTAATCTCCTTTCCATCTCCTAAAAGCAATGAGAACTGATGAATTGAAAAGCAAAGGGTTAAGACCAGACAGGATAAATTGGAAATCCAGGCCCTGGTCTTCTCCCTCTCTCTCTTCCATCCCCTTCCTGGTTTTGGAACCCCCATCCTTCTTTTCAGATACTATACAAGGAGACTTAGGGATCTACTGCTGCCTTTGAAGAGGTCCCATATCTTGTTGTGCCACTTCTACATTTGAGTCAATAAGAACCGAGTTTGGGCCAAGTCAGTTTTGGTTTCCATAGTCCACATTCAGTCTCTGCCTGTTTTTCTGAGCAAATCGCTTGTGCTGGGACATTGTGTTCTATGGCTGTTCTTATACAGGGTACAGCTAGGACAGGATTTTCAAAGTACTTGTCATTGGTTTAACTCTGCTCCCATTAAAGCTTCCTGGTGAGGTTTCTGACCAAGTCATTTAATTTTTCACCTGAAATTTTTGTTTTCAGACAGAAGCTAATTTTTTCCAGCTTTCTTTAGATTTCTTTTGACAAAATGTTAAGATTGTCTACAGACAGCTGATTAAACCCATTTTTCCATTTTAAGAATTTCAGCAGAAAATTTCCAACCTGCTCCAATCATAAGTTCTGTGCCTTGTGTAGCCATTAACACAGTGATTCTCTACCAGGATGCCATGGCACCCTGGGGTGCCTTAAGAGCTTTTCAAGGGTGCCATGGATTGCCACATACTGTTAGGTGTGCAAATATGATTCACAAGATAAACCCAAAGATTTCAAAGGGGAATTCATAGTGTCAAAAACATTTCTGACCTGCTGTGCACTTTCTGATTCCGTGCAATAGAAGTGCTTTAATATTTTACTGTAGTAAAAAAACAAGTGAAAATTAAGAGCTGGCATTTTCTGAGGGGGTAGGGACTTAAGTCTGAAAAGGCTGGGAACAACTTCATTAGTGAGTAATAAACAATGACATGGTCTTCTCACAAGTTAGAGAAGCAGCAACGTTTTATACCTTACTCAATACTGTGTTATTCTTGCCTTGTATTCCCAGATAGGTCATATCTTTTGATGTCAGCTTGTTGTACTTAGACAATAGTACAGAGCCCCGTGCTGTTACTCTCACAGGCACAACAAACACCTGCTGTCCTGCTTATTTACATTCACCTAATTAATAGCCCCTGGAAAAGCTATGGATGCAATAGCTCTTTTCTCAGATCTTTGCACTTTGACATTTCCTCCCTTTCCCTTCCCTGCTAACTATTGATATCTTGCTTGACACTGGGCCATATTCATCTCTGGTGTAAGTCTATTTAGTGATTGACTTTTAAATCATTTTAAGCTAGACTGCACAGGCATTATTCAAATAATTAGATGTGGGCCTTTTGTCAGGTTTTATCTGCCAGAGACTAGGGTTGCTGTGGTTTTCAAAATTAACGCATTCCTAAAGATAGAACTTTGACTTCTCAAAGAAAAGAATCTCTTCACCATCTTTCATTTAAGGCATCCAATAGGATGGTTCCCCAAAGACAGTCAAATTCTGCATCAGGCAGGACTCTAACTAAACCTGTGCACCAATTAGAAACTCTAGAAGGTAAAAAGCAAGTCCATTCCTTGCACAAATGCAGAGGCATATACATATATTTCCTAATGAATCCCATCTCATAACAGCTATATCAAGAGTACAAAGTAGCACGCACCTCCCAAACCTGCTCCCAAATGAGTCTCGCGTTCTTGTTTTCTGCTTTGATTCTGATTTCTAGGGCAGTTTTACTTTGTGCTTTATTTCCACGGTTACTTAATCTGAGTTATATATTAGCTCTCCCTCCCCTGGCCCCCCTCTCCCCCATGTTCACAGTGTTCTGGGATAAGTTGCTGTGTTTTTCCAGTTGTTATTAATGGTCATCTCATCTTACTCTTCCAGTGAAAAAGAGCAAACAGCAGTTGAAGAGTTGATTGAATCAGTACCACAGTCATTATTTCTGTTGCATCTTTGCTTCTTCTCTCTTTTGCTGTACTGAAATTAAATCAGTCTCTGCCATCTGCCTGTAATGCCCCGAAGAGCAAACATGGAATCATAGCTTGTTCAAAGAAATATTTCTCAATGTAGCTGTTGTTCAAAGAACATTTCTCAGTGTAAATCCTGTCAAATACGCTTCACATGTATTGACCCTACCAGAGTATTTTTGGCCTCTGTCAGGTGTGGTCAGGGGTGAAGCAGTATTGATCACATCAGGCTCCTCAGTTTTGTATAGTCTGTGTGCATGCTATCAGGATAGCACCCCTGCAGTTTTCTATGGTCTGTGTGCACGCTATCAGGATAGCACCCCTCATACAATACTACTACTCCTAATGACATTGCTAGTTGTAATAGAGAGACCACAAGCTTCAGTTCTTAGGAACAAAGGAATCTTCTGGGTATATTGTTTGCACACAACCCTAGGCACTAACATCATGCTCCAGCCATGATATTAGCCAGATTAGCAGGCATGGCAACAGCAGAAAGCACAGCCCCCAGTTCACTGCAAAGTATTTAGGGTTTCCAGACCCCTTTTATACATCTATTAAAACAGCTTCATTTTTACAACATCTACATCCTTGTTCTCACCAAATACTAAACCATCTTTAAGTGGTGTCATTCACATCTAATTCTCACTAAATGCTACTGAGACCTTCCCACTAGATAGGGGGACCTGTTTACAAGTCACTCTGATATTAATTCTTGGGCACCTCAAAAGGCCAACATATGGAAAACAATACACGGTACCAAAACAAATATCGGAGTGACTTGTAAGCAGGTCCCCCTATCTAGGGGGAAGGTCTCAATGTTTAGTGGGAACTAGATGTGAATGACCTGCATTGATCAGAGTGGTTCTGGGTAAGGCTGAAGGAAATTCAGCATTCCTTTTGCCTAGAAAAAAATGAAAATATTTTGGATAATTTGTTTTCTCATTTACTCCAATTTTGCTTTGAGATCAAGGAACTCAATTTATTCCTCTCATCTCAGTAAAGCTATGCTAGGAATTATTCTGAAAGATGGTGCAATGGACAGAAGGTACTAGATGACTCTACCTTTGTAGACTTACCCCACGTATGATACTTAAAACCCTCATTTGATCCTCTTCCGAGAATAAGGTGACACCTTACCTGCACTATCAAGGCAGTTCTGAGGAGCAGACCTGACCCATCCATTCCTGCAGTGAAACCTGCAATGCCTTCACTTTCTTATTTTCAGTATTGGCACACGTGGCATGGGAGCAAATGGTGGGAGTTTTGTTCAGCAGCAGTCTGGAAAGCACAAGAGAAGTGGTGCATCCATAACCCACTCCTCGATATGAGTCTGTTTAAATACCTAAAAGTCACTTTTGAAACTGGGATATATGTTCCTAAGTCATGTAGATGCTTTTGGAATGTTTTCCGTCACTCTGTCAAGATGTTTGTGCAGTAAATAAGTTTCAGAATGCCCATCAGTGCTATATAAACTTATATATATATCAGTTACATATATAAACTTGTGTGTGTGTGAATGTATATACATACACACACACACACATATATATACATACAGACATACACATACATGCATACACAAAAGTTTGAGAATGCCCATCAGTGATTTTATATATTTTTATATATATATAAAAAATATCAGTTATACATTAATTATATATACTATATATCAAATATATATGTTGCATGGGGATCTTGATTATATATATAATATAATATCAACTATATATATATATACAAATAAAATATGAATTCTTGTATAATCTTACAAAGTCCCTTCCAGCCCCTAACAATCTATGAATATATATATATATATATATACACACAAACATCTATATACACACACTTGCATGCACATGCACACGCGCGCACACACACACACACACACACACACACACACACATAATTCAATCTCTTCATCTCCTACTAGTCTTGTATTCTCATAACTCACTTTTTATACACACACACAATGTACCATCCCTCAAAGTCCCGCTGATGCCTCTGAGACCAAGCTGAATCTCACCCAATGTGCCCAGTGACTTTTTTCAAAGAAAACGAATTGAAAAGGGTACAGGTTGGGCTTTGTTTCAAAAATAGATTTGTATACAGAAGCAAAAGCCAGTTTTCTCCCCCTTCCCTTGCAGCAAGCTGTCACTGGTCTGAGCTTGATTTATTTATTTTTGTTATCTTTGGTGGGAAAGTCTATACCAAGTGTGTTTCTGTTAACCATTTCAATAAAACCTTGATAAGGAAGAGCTTTGTAAGTGCTTCTTTCATTTCTCATGCATCTATTGGCTGATTTGACATCTGGCCTCATTGGCTTAATATACTATTCCATGAAGACAGGTGGTGACCACAGGGCTTGCTCAATTTTTGTGTAAAAAACCTTTAAAACAACAACATTCAAAGTACAAGTGATGAAAGAGACCTTACCAAACATGGTTGCTGCCTGTTCTCACGGGGAAGAGAAATGGAAAAATTTGTGACTTATGCGAGACAAAAGCCAAAGAGCTCTACCAGCTCCCAGGTTTAATGCAGAAGGAGAAGTTTACAGACATTCTCACTGATTTTGGAATACCTCATGCAGGCAGAATACCTGTTCATGTTTAAAAAGACTTCTTAGAAGGGCTCAAGGACTTTGATGAAAAAAGGAAAGATCCTGGGGCTCAACTGTCATAGGTATTTTCAGAAAGAGAAAGAATGTCACCGCTCCCTACAGTAACTCAGGAAAGTCCTATTTCAAGTGTATCTGCAGCATCTTAAAGATGCTATGGTGACCCTACTGGGGTGCATCCCCATGAGCAGGAACATGTGTTTCTCTAGGAAGGAGTAGCAGTGATACACCTTGTGCTGGTGCTACTTGACCCTGGGGAACTCCCATGCCATGTGCACTCTGGCACACAGCATGTTACCCCAGGTGGGGTAGACAAGGCTGGGGCCAGCACAGTTGTTGGCCCCAGAAGCCTTACCTGGGGTCCGGGGGGCCTCCAGAAGCTGCAGCCACAGTGATCCTGCAGCTGGGAGCCTGACTGGCAGCTGGAGTGTAGTTCTGGCTGGCCAGGCTCCAGTTGTGGGCAGTGCACACTGCCACCCCACTTTTTTTAGGGGTGTTTTTTTTTTGTTTCTGGGATCTCCTGGGTTGAAAAGAAAAAAAACAACCTCACGCTGCAAAGTAGCAGTGCAGGGAATGCCTGCATGTGCAGGGTGTGCGGCATGTAGCACCGTAGACAGGTCTGTGGTGCTGCGTACTGCACATCTGTGCTCATCTGGATGAAGCCCTGGAGTCTGAATTGTTCCATTTACCTGTGGGATGGGCATATTATTAGCCAGCTTTCCCATGCTATCCCAGTAATCCAGTTTATGCTAGGCTTGACTGGACCTAAGTGAAGCAAGACATTTAAAACCCCATGTCAGAGTCCAAATAAGAACATCTACAGCAACTTGATTTCCCCCTAACATGTACAGTGCAAAGAAGGACATCATCAGCCAGAACCCAGTAACAAGGATGCCACAACCATAGTGATAATCTTATACTTGTCAACAAGGACAAGTGCAAAGTTCTGCACTTAGTATGGAAGAATCCCATGCACCACTACAGGCTTAGGACCAACTGGCTAAACAACGGCTCTGCAGAAAAGGACCTGGGGGTCACAGTGGACAATAAGCTGAATATGAGACAACAGTGCCCTTGTTGCCAAGAAGGCTAACAGCATACTGGGCTACAATGGTAGGAGTGTTGCCAGCAGGTCAAGGGAAGTAATTATTCCCCTCTACTATAGAAAAGATTTGGACAAATTGGAGAGAGAGTCCAATGGAAGGCAACAAAAATGCTTAGGGGGCTGAGGCACATGACTTACGAGGAGAGTCTGAGGGAACTGGGCTTATTTAGTCTGCAGAAGAGAAGGCCGAAGGGGGATTTGGTAGCAGCCTTTAACTACCTGAAGCGGGGATTTCAAAGAGGATGGACCTAGACTGTTCTCAGTGGTGGCAGATGACAGAACAAGGACCAATGGTCTCAAGTTGCAGCAAGGGAAGTTTAGGTTAGTTATTAGGAAAAACTCTCTCACTAGGAGGGTGGTGAAACACTGGAACGGGTTACCTAGACAGGTGGTGGACTCTCCATCCTTGAAGGTTTTTAAGACCCAACTCAACAAAGCCCTGGATGGGATGATCTAGTTGGGGATGATCCTGCTTTGAGCAGAGGGTTGGACTACATGACCTCCTGAGGAAGTCTCTTTCAACCCTCATAGTCTATGATTCTATGATACAAAATAGTCCATTCATTCTGTCCTTATTAGCAATGGTCCTTGGTTGGGCAATGCTGGACAGAGCCTGTCTGTCTCTGTTCAGCCAATTCTAGTATAATCACTGCTCTATGATCCATAAATGCCATGCTTTTCAACTGAAGAGGCCTGAAGAATTCCATCAGGCTGCCCTCTGCACTAGCCAGAGACCCTTACTAGGTCTTGAGCTCTCTTTCTTTCCCACATGTGGTACCTCGTAATACAACATTGCCTGCAATCTCTGTGATAGCAGCAAGGGAAGAGTGAAAGGTAATACCACCAGAGGAAATGATTAATGCAATCTGGATGGTACCTGGTTGGGGATCTTAGACTGACTTAACCAGGAGTGTGAGAATAGATGGGAAGGAGAAAATATGTAAGTGGTAAAAAAAAAAGCAATGGAAGAGCAAAAACTGCATTATTATTTATTGACTTTATTTGCATAAAATACAATACCTATGTGTCCCAGCCAACATAAGGTCTCCAATTCATTAGATGCTGTACAGACATGTAGCAGATGGCCCTTAAGGACTGTCGGTCTAATCAAACAAGACAAAGGCTGGGAGAAAAAAAGAGAATCTCTAGACAAAGGCTGTGACTTGTACATGATCATCCAAAAGTCTGTGGCAGGTCTGGGAATCTCCAATGCCCAAATCCAGAGCCTCAACCATATTAGACTATTCTTTCTCTGAAAAACAAAGATAAACATTAAGCAATAGAAAGTGTTAGCAAAATAAATACTACTAGGAATTATGGGAGATCTTAACTTCCAAATTGTGCTGAACAGGTGAACTGTTAGGTTGGAGTGGTATTGCCAGTTCAGTTCCTTTAAGATGGTCCTGGAACCATTTTTGTATAACATTTTCATTTCTGTTCCTGGCACAAAAAGCAGAGGTGGACCAATGCAATTTCCTTGTGATGTAAAATTGCGAAACATTAAAATGGAAGTGGATTACAACATCAGAGAACAAGAAATGGATGCCCTTAAGGACCAGAGTAATAGAAATGGATGGAGTGTAACAGGACAAAGTGAAAAGTCATGGTCTTAGGGAGTGGATAGCAAGAATTTCTGACATAAGCAGGAATTCATCAGTTGGAAATAATGAGGAGCAAAAAGGCCTGAGTATATTAATCAGTCAAGCACAGTATGGCTATGAACCACCAAAAAGATTCAGCCATTAAAAATATAATCATAGAATATATCGGA
>NW_005841870.1:988936-1009055 GCF_000455745.1 Alligator sinensis
ATTTCCAGTCGACCCAGAAAAGCACTAATAGGACACTGGTGCGATCTAACTGTATTTGGAATACTGTGTGCAGTTTTAGTCACTCATATTCAAAAGAGGTATTCAAACTAGAGCAGGTGCAGAGAAGAACTACTGGGAACAGAAAACCTACCATCTGAGAGGAGCCCTAAGCAGCTTGGCTCATTTATCCTAGGAAAATGGGTACTGAAAGGAGCTATGATTGTTCCCTATAAATACATCAGGATGTAAACACTAGAGATGGAAAAGAACTATTTAGGCTAAAAGACAATGTTGGCACAAGGACATAGATAGAAAGTGGGTGAGATACGATAACTGTGTCGGAGAATGGCACAGAAGGATACTAAGAAGCAGCCGCTTAGCCCCCACCCTTTGTACCTAAGGGGTGCGTTCAGATGAGTGCAAACATGAGGTTTGTGGCACTTCAAAGCTGTCTGAGGCACTGCAAACTGCACATGGAGATCCTGGTGTAAAAAAAAAAGGGTACCGAAAAACCAGCACAGAGCACACTCCTGGAGCGTGTGCCAGCAGGCACAGAGGCTAGAACCTCCAGGGAGATTCTCTGGCTGTGGGCCAGAGCATCTCACCTTGTCTAGTTGTACCCTGGGTCCTGCAGCATGCCAGGAGCCATGAGGAGTGGGGAAATGGCTGTTTCCCTGAAGCGGGGCATTTTGCCTTGCACCAAAATCCATGGGTGCAGTGGCATGTGCAGTAGCAAAAAGCAGCAGCACAAATTTGTGCCACTGCTATTTTTGTTGCAGCAAACACATGCCCCTGCATGTGCGTGCTCGTCTGGATGTGCCCAAGGGGCATATCCAGACAAGTGCGCATGTGCATTTTACAGTGCCACAAACCTGTCTGCAGAGCCACAAACTGCATGTGTCACACACACAGGCATTTGCCATGCTGCTAATTAGTATTTTTTGACACCCGGAGATCCCAGTGTAAAATAAAACCACATCAGAAAAAAAGTGGTGTGGCACCCATGGCAGCAGTGTGCACCATCAGGAACTGGAGCCTGGCTGGCCACAGTTGCACTTCAGCTGTCAGCCAGGCTCTGCATGCCCAGATCCCCACCACTGCAGCCCCAGGAGGCCCCCAGGATCCCAGGTAAAGCTGCTGAGGCCAGCACCGGTCCTGGCCCCAGCCTCCCCTACCCCACCTTGCTGTGTGCTAGAACATGCATGCAGGGGTGTTCCTTAGGAACAAATAGCAGTAGCACAAATATGTGCCACTGCTATTTGTCCCTGGGAAAGGGCATGCACATGCTCATAGGGAGGTGCCCAAAGAATCTAATCTAAAAGGCTGCAAGCCAATGAGTTACAGCCTGCTATTGTCTTAAGGCAAAAGGTGTGAGCTGCACTGCTCTTGCATGTACTGGATTCACTGCTTTCTAACATGCTAAGCATTAAATTTTGCAACATGATTGCAGCAATCATGGACAGGACAGATTCCAGGTAGGGCAGCCACAAAGCAGCTAATGCAAAATTCCTGACCAATGCGAACAAATAAAATATAAGTCCATTATTTAATGGGGAAAGTGAGCATATGATGTCTGGTACAGAGAATATTAATTATCCAATGCCTTTTATTCTTCACAAAAAAGGTTAATTGTGACAACATAATGCTTTTAATCAATAATTTAATCAAGTGAGTAGGAGCATGCTGGGAAAGCACTGTCTAAATGAAATCACCATATCACAACTGATTGAAAAAACAAAATAATTATAAGTTTTTTGCTGTCAAACTGGCAAGACATTTCAAGTGAAGTCCTTCAGGAGTCTGGTGCAGACAAGTTTTATTCAGTATTATCATTAATGACTTGGATGTTGAAATAAAGAGTGAAAAAATGAATGGTCCACCTACACTTGAATGACTAATTGGATTAGCAGAGCACACCAATTTTTGCAGCAAGGGAATGATGTGGCCACCATCGTACTCAGCCACCTTTGACTTCTTAGCCTGAATGATCAAGTACCTTTTTATAGCTAATTCAACCAGGGGTGGACTTTTGGCACAAGCACAGAGGAGGGCCCTAGCACATACCTCTGGTGCTATGGCCGAAAGCTTTAATTGCTTTGCCACATCCCTTGGAAATGAACACACACATAACATTTAAGGATGGCACCAAGCAGGGATGTATTGCAAATGCTCTGCAGGGCATGAGTAGAATTCAAAATGATTTTGAGACTCTGGATAAATGAATTTCAATCAAGCTGAAATCCAATAAAGACAAGTGTGAAGACATTCAGGAAAGAAAAATCAAATGCATGTATACCTCATGGGGACTAATTGGCTAGGAAGCAGTATTACAGAAAAGGATCTGGGAGTGATAATGGAACTAAAGCCAACAGTGTCATTCTGGGATATATTAACAGTATGTGGTAATGCAAGACCTCTAGGCTGTGTTGCTGAGGACTTAACTGGAGTACTGTGTCCACCTTCAGGAGCTCCACTTTACAGGTGATGCAGGCAGACTAGAGGGAGATTAGGGTAGAGCAAAAAGAATAGTATTAGTTTTAGAAAATAGGGGCCATGGTGTATGAGAAAAGGCTGAAAGAACTGGGTGTGTTTTCTCTATAAAAAGAAAAGACTGGGAGCAAAAAGGACAAGCTAACAATCTTCTGATGTGTAAAAGGATATTATGAAGAGCATGGAAAACAATTGTTTTTCATGTCTACTAAGGATAAGAAATACTGTAATCAGCTTAATTTTCAGCAAAGAAGATTTAGGTTAGGTATTAGGAAAAACTTTCTGACAATAAAGACATCTAAGCCCTGGAATAGGTTTCCTAAGGAGCTTGCAGAACCTAGGCACAAGTTAGGCAAGCATCTGTCCAAAATGGTCTAGGTATACTCGATTCTGTCCCACAGCAGGAGGATGGGTTTTTGGTGAGTTCTCTGAAATAGAATTAAACTTGTGGGGATGGGGGACAACTAAACTGCCTCCCTAGTGAGAGCAGATAGCCATACCTTAGGCTTCAGAGTTGTTGTTTTTTTCCTCCCTCATATTTTGTCCTACCTAAAAGTAATGAAGGAACAGGTGCCTACAGTTTTCTGTGTCATAGTAAATGTAGCCTTTCAGTAATTATCTGATGTCCAACTGCAATGTTTGCCTCTGCTGAATAATAATCCCACTCTTAAATTTCATTAGAGGATGTGCTAAGAGGCAGTTATTCCCAGTTTACTATCAGCAAGCCTTTCAAGTCCCTCTAGAAAGAACAGCCAATATTCCACCCTGAAACCTAGCAGCCCCCAACCCTCCAACTCAGTCATACAGTCACAAGTAAAAGAAACTGTTGCTTTGTAGATTACTACACTGAGCAATTTTTTTCAGAATGTACCTTTGTGTACAGAGATGGGGCTTTCCTTTCCTTAGTTTAATTAACTCCATCCTCATCCAAATGTCAGCACAGCTACTAGTACCTTGAGTCTAGAAAGCTTCTAAAGGAATGTTCTCCTTGAGGGCGGTCTGTGCTACGCTGATAGTCTATCTGTGGAGCTCATCTAATGATTTATTACCTCCAAATGAGTTTATATTAACACAGGCTCACTTTGTTTCATTTTATAATTACGTTTGGCTTGATAAGCATTTTATTTGCAAGCCACAGTAAAAAGACTTCTCTGAATGTGTGTAAGCTTTTCTTTCTTTTTCTCTCACAGTGGAAGAGACAGGTTTTTTGAGCAGCATTTTAAAAATGCTTGCATATATACAATAATCATGATCTTCCACCTCAAAAGTGACTGCAGTTTAGTGAAACTGTAGCTATAGACTGTGTAAAATGCTTTAGTATCAAATGTTCTAGATACCTGTACAGGGGGTGCACATAACAGTCTCTCCCATTTGCTTTACGTATCTCTATCTGCATATGTGTGTTGTGTGCGTGTATACGTGTATACACAATGGATATGTAGATATATATGCTCTACTTCAAGTATACCAGTTAAGAGCATCATTCACTCACCTGCCTAATAGAGTTGCAGTCCCATTCTACTGTTTATTGCTTGTAAGTAGGCTGACCATAATGAAATCCTGTACATCTGGGACATTCATCCTGGAAATCCAGAACACTGCTCTGCCACCCTGCACTTTCACAAGTCAACAGGGGCAGAGCTGCATGCTGGGCAGGCAACTGAACCTGTCTGCTAACCTGCAAGGCCCTCCTCACCACTCTTGACTCCTGGCCAGGCAGTGCCCTGTGCCCCCTTTTTTCTGGGACGCCCATTATAATTCTGAACATATGGTCACCCTACTTATAACCAACATTGATTATATCCATATCAGTTAAGTGCACAAATCATTTAAATGTATAGTATCTTTCAGCCACATTGTCTGCTTTATAATGTGATTATATTCCATTTAACTGCATCCTAATTGGTACCAGAAAGAGTGAAAGGGAAGCAGCTATGAAATGACTGCTATTAGAAGCCCTTTAAAATGATGAGAGGTAGCCAGTCTTGGGGCTGCTAATGCCATAGTTCCAACAGCCCCGTAGATCCCAGGAATTTTATTTAAGTTTGGATAAGTGCATAGCCTTTTCTCAGTCCCTAGACTATGCATTTAGATGGAGATCACTCTGTGATGTGTGTGTATCACTCTGGTACATGTGTGTGTATTTACAACCTGTCATTATAATTACAATAACACAGAGAGATTTGCAATGACTGTAACACACATCTGAGATTGGAACCCATTGTGGTAGGTTCCTTAAGAGGCTACCTTTTCTCTTTATATTGTAAACTCTTTGGAACTGGGGCTGACAAAAGATAGTATGGGAGACAGGGCGCAGACGGAAGTTGTCTGTTGCATGAGCGGCACCTGGAAAACACCCTACCCTCAGCCATGCCCTGACAGAACTGCACAGCTGCAGAGTGCTTTAAAAGTGCCCAATCACAGGACAAATTAACCCTCATTTAATGAGAGTTCAGATAAAGGTACTCCAAAGCAGAATGCCTTCATTAACTTCTGTTTCATAGATTTCATAGATTTCATAGACATTTGGGCTGGAAGGGACCCTGGAGGATCATTGAGTCCAGCCCCCTGCCCCAGGGGCAGGAAGCCAGCAGGGATCATAGGATCCCAGCAAAATAAGCATCCAAATGTGTCTTGAAGGCATTCAAACTGGGTGCTTGAACCACCTCCGGCAGCAGTCTGTTCCAAACCTTGGGTGCTCGGACAGTGAAATTCTTTCTTATGTACAGCCTGACTTGGTCACAGCGGAGTTTGTAAGCGGCCATCCGCTTGAAATAATTGCCCACCCCTGAGTTAGGCTGTGTTAATTACACTTAAAATGCTGGTGTCTGTGTGTTCAAGCAGTAAAACATGCTATGTCCTGTCAGAGCATAGCAAAGTTAGGACATTTCTGGCAAGGAGTATCTCCAGGTTGTATTGCCTAGCATGTGCTGAGCTAACGTTTGACAGCTCCATGAAGGTAATATGATCAGAAGACTGCAATGTGGTGGTAGGGCTGGGATTGACAAATGGGTCTTTGTTGATCCCAGCCCCAGCACTGCACTGGCACATTGAATGGCTCTCATCCCGTGTTAGGGCTGGAACTGACAAACAGCTGTTGGTCCTGCCCATCCGACCACATCAGAGTCTCCTGATCATACTACCTCTTTGGAGCAGCTGGACAAGTTGCTCCCAGGCCATGTAGCACACCACAGTGCACCAGAGTCTTCAAGGGCTCCAGCACTTAGGATGTGTTTTATTTAGATCAGAGTAAGCATTACCATGTGACACCTCAGAAAACTTTCTAACTCATCATAATGCTTACTCTGATCTAAATAAAATGCATCCTAAGCATAACATGTGACAAGATCCTTGTTCTGTAGCAACTCTAGAAAAATAAGATAGGCTTCTTGACTGTCAGCTGAATGCCTTAATCCAGCGTGGCCAACCCATGGCATTTGTGCCACAAGAAGTAGTCATTGTGTTTGGCATGTGAGCCCCAGGAACTGAGTTAAAGGAGGAGTCAGCAGTAGTGGTCAGGGTGGCACTCAGAGAGGGAAAGAGGATCAGAGCAGCAGTTGGGGAGGGCTCAGGAATTGGAGATCAATGTTGGCTTGAGGATGTAGCAACATCACTGCCTTAATCTGTTTAACACTTACCAGGCACTGCATTCTTCTAGCAATTTAGTGAAGTTGCAAATTATTATATTGCTTATATAATGTTTGTGAGAGAGAGTACTGCTGCTGTTAACAAAGTGTTTGTCTCTGTGTGTGTACATATACATATAACTAAAGAGAGAAGGGATATTTTGAAGCTGAGCTTTGGTACATTTTGTCAGCATTAGGTGAGGGCTGGATATAGGCTATTTATGACACAGCATACAATTTTTAATCAACCTAGTGGCCTTGCAGTTTTTCTAGTTCTCCAACAAGTTCATCACTAATGCTGTCCTTGAGGGCTGTGTCTAGCTGTATTCACTCTATAATCATATTTTGTATGGAAGGTAGGTACATCTTGGAAAGTTAGCAGCTGTCTGTGGCAGAGAAGGCAGATCTGGACAGACTCATGAAATAGGAGGACGAGACCCTGATGGTGTTCAACACCGAAAAATGCAAGGTTCTCCACCTTGGGAGAAAAAACCTACAGCATGCTTATAGGCTCGGTAGTGCTACGCTGGTTAGCACTACAGATGAAAGGGACTTGGGAGTCATGGTTGACCACAAGATGAACATGAGCTTTCAGTGTGATGCTGCGGCTAGTAAAGCGAGCAAAATGCTGGCTTGGATCCATAGATGCTTCTCAAACAAATCCCAGGACATCATTCTCCCCTTGTACTCGGCCTTGGTGAGGCTGCAGCTGGAGTACTGCATCCAGTTTTGGGCTCCACAATTCAAAAAGGATGTGGAGAAGCTTGAGAGAGTGCAGAGGAGAGCCACGTGCATGATCAGAGTTCAGGAAAACAGACCTTATGATGAGAGGCTGAGAGCTATTCAGCCTGGAAAAGCACAGGCTCAGGGCTGATCTGGTGGCCACCTATAAGTTTATCAGAGGTGCTCATCAGGATCTGGGGGAACGTCTGTTCACCAGGGCGCCCCAAGGGATGACAAGATCAAACGGTCACAAACTCCACTGTGACCGATTCAGGCTGGACATAAGAAAGAACTTCTTCACTGTCTCAGCCCCCAAGGTTTGGAATAGACTGCTGCCAGAGGCGGTTCAAGCACCCACTTTGAATGCCTTCAAGACGCATTTGGTTGCTTATCTTGCTTGGATCCTATGATCCCTGCTGGCTTCCTGCCCCTTGGGCAGGGGGCTGGACTTGATCCTCCGGGGACCCTTCCAGCCCAAATGTCTATGAAAACCTTGAAAATCTATGAAAATCTACCACAGACCTACAAAAATATGCCTCAGAGTGAAAACTACTCTCAATAGCTGTTAGAAATACACAAAAATGCCTGTTCATGATTATTTTCTAATCTAAGTTTAGAAGAAACTAAAAATTCACACAAAAAGCAAGGGAGTTACCCAGTTCATCAGAAAACTATACTACAGCATCAGCTCTTCTTAGCCAATTCTGCCCTCTTGTGGAGGTACACAGCTAGTATACAGCATTTGAAAATTTGCAATGCGGGTATTGTATGTTGTGTGTATTATTTTCTATATAACGCCGGTAATTGTGGCTACTTTATAGTCATTTGAGATCATGTTATTATTTTACCTTATTATACCTCTAACTCTTAATAAAATAGAAGGTCAAACTTTATGTACTTATTATGTCTACTATGATTATTTATGTACTTATTATATCCACTATGGTTTACAGAAACAAAAAGAATAGCTTGAAATGGATTTCAGAGATAAATAGGATTAAAGTCATTTTGTGAACTGGAGTTTTATGTTCTTCTGTGTTTTACTGGATATTTCATTTAAAATATTTATTGTGTTGTATTTTACAGTCCTTCACATTCTTCTGTTTTAATGCAACTGTCAAAGACAGTACTTATCTTTAAGAAAGGAAAGAAGGAGGATCTGGGGAACTACAGATGAGTCAGCCTTACCTCAGTCCCTGGACAAATCATGGAGCAGATTCTCAAGGAATCCATTTCTAGCACTTGAATCCATCCAGCACTTGGAGGAGAAGAAGGTGATTAGGAACAGTCAGCATGGATTCACCAGGGGCAAATCATGCCTGACCAACCTGATTGCCTTCCATGATGAGATGACTGGCTCTGCCAAGGCGAGGAGACCAGTGGATGTGATATACCTTGACTTTAGCAAGGCTTTTGATACCGTTTCCCACAACATTCTTGCAAGCAAGATAAGGAAGTCTGGGTTGGTTGGATGAATGGACTATAAAGTGGATAGAAAACTAGCTGGATTATTGGGGTCAAAAGGTAGTAATCTCAATTACTCAATGTCTAGCTGGCAGCTGGTATCAGTTGAGTGCCCCAGGGGTTGGTCCTGGGGCTGGTTTTGTTTAATATTTTCATCAATGACCTGGAAGATGGGATAGAGAAGGATTCAGAGGGATCTTGATAAATTGGAGGATTGGACCAAAAGAAATTTAATGAAGTTCAGTAAGGACAAGTACAAAGTCTTGTACTTAGGACGGATCAGTCCCATGCACCAGTACAGGCTGGGGACTGATAGGCTAAGCAGCAGCTCTACAGAAAAGGACCTGGGACAAACAGTGGAGGGTTTTAAGGCCCAGCTTGACAAAGCTAACAGTGGAGGTTTTTAAGGCCCAGCTTGACAAAGCCCTGGGTGGAATGATATAGTTGGGGATAGTACTGCTTTAAGCAGGGGGGTTGGACTAGATGAGATCCCTTCCAGCCCTAATTTTCTATGATCCAAAGTTTTACTTTATTATTTTCATTGATTCAATAGGTAGATTTTTGAGAAAGTGAATGACTTCAGAACAAGGACTAAAATTAATAATAGAATAACTCTACTGTTTTCTATGGATTAAAGAGAAAGAAGTTTACATTTGGCCCAGAGCATGTTGGAAGAAAAAACAAACTTAAAAAATTCCCCAGATACTCCTGCTTCTGATCAGGACACTGCAACTCACAATAATGAAAGTATGTAGAGACCATTAGCCTACAGAAGGTACAAATGAAGATCTATTGTAGCTGTTCATCCAGCTAAATTCCCTTTTTCAGGGGATGGAGGACATACAATACACTAGTTCTTCTCCCACATGGCCATCTTGCAATGCATAATTTAGCCTATCTTTTAAGAAAAACCTTTCTAGACTTTGTAGAACAAGGAAGGAAGGTTAAAAAAAAATGTGAAAGTATAAAAGTGTGTGGGGTCAAGCATGAAACATATATCAGTAAAAACCCCCCACCCATATCACCAGAGATTAAACCCCCTCCCCCACAACACCCTTCATGGGGTTACACTCCTGCAAGTCAGAAGCTTGCTTGATAGACCCTCACCCACCACCCCAGCCTATTGCTACCTATTTCCCTGGCTGTGGATAGAGATGAGAGTGTCAGACCCAGTATTATGGAGAGCCATAATATCGACTGTAAGGGACATTTAATTGGAATTGGGTAAATACTTTTGCTTTTTTAAATGTCTAGTGAAGAAGATGCCAAGCTGAAGGGACTAGTAGTCAGCCCCAAACAACGAATTCAGCCGCTAAAGGAAATAAAGCTTCTTTAGGCCAGGGACCACAAGAGAAAGTATGAATGCGACTCCCTGCCAGCAGTGTAACTGAGGGGGTGCAACTAGGACAGAGGCTCAGGGTCCCATGTTGGGAACCTCTCCCAGCAAAAATAGCCACTCCTACAGCAGCAGAGCCATTGATGCTGGCAGCACAACAGCTGGTGCTGCCCTGTCCACCAGCTGTGCTCAGGGTAAGGAGCTACCTTGCTACACCTCAACTCCCTGCCTACTGGTTAGGGCAGTGGTGTTCAACCTACAGAACATGGACCTATGTCATCTGCCCAACAGGACTCCCTACAGATCCTGACATTTGGCAGTAGGGAAGCAGTAGTAGTGTTCATAGAAAATTAAGGTTGGAAGGGACCTCAGGAGGTCATCTAGTCCAACCCCTGATCAAAACAGGACCATCCCCAATTATATCATCCCAGCTAAGGCTTTGTCTACCTGGGTCTTAAAAACTTCCAAGGAGGGAGAGTCCACCATTTCTCTGGATAACCCAGTCCAGTGCTTTACTTCCCTCCTAGTGAGAGTTAATTGCTGTAGCTCCTAAAGTGGCAAATAATGCTGCCACTGCTTTCCCATCACCAAATTTCTGAGCCCATAGGGACCCTCCTGGGCTGGATGACATGGCTTCATGTATCGAATCATGCCAGCACATGGGGCAGGGGTGGTTCATGGCATTGCTTTTTGGCTCATTTCAGCACATGGGGCCAGGTCAGAACAAGGGGCCAAGCCTATGCACCTGTGTGCCGACTCCACATTAGACCTGGCCCATGGATTGATAAGGTGAGCACCACTCGGTTATGGTATTCCCCTGGCAGTGGGGGAAGACCTGGGTTCCACTCTCTGATCTCAGGACTGTTTCTATATTATGTCCAATGATTGTTTCATGTAAAATACAGAAACAGACTTTGGAACCCAGGGTACCTTTCCAACCACCAATTCATTTCAAAGGGCTGCTACAAGCAGTGAAGGCAAAGAGCATCAAAAAAAGTCTCAAGCCTCTTTTATAATGGAAAGTACAGAAAGCTTCACCAGCTCCCCCTATAATGAAGTCCTTGAAAATTATAATACTCATAAACTACAGTATATGGCAAATATATGAGAGTGACACCTCACTCGGGGCAGAGACTGTTACTAATTATATGCATATTTGGTGCATGACACAATAATGAGCATAAATGTTTCCTTTGGCTTCCAGGAGACATTAGAGTTTTGCTACCTGCTCTTGCTTCAATGCATTTCCATTGGCTTGGCACTGGCCTTTGGAAAAGGCTCTTTTTAAAAGCTCATCTGTGACCTCCAATGCCATTTTAGACCATTTATTCTCAGAGTGGTAAACCTAACGTATCTTCAGTGCATTTTCTAGAATATAAAAGGTCAGACCTAGAAAGGTGATCTGGTTCAAGGGATAGGCCACCCTACTCAACTACTTACTCTGTGTGGCCATGTGTAGACAAAATGAGAGGCATTTTGCACAACACTTTAAAGTGGGCTAAATGCTTTTGCACTGCTTTAATGGTGTCGGTGTTTGCACGCCTCAGCAGTGTATTGCGCATTAATTCCAGCCACTGTAGGAAATTCAGCAGTGAAATGTGCCTTAAATGACTTGGGGCACAGCAAACTAAAACTCCTTTTAGTTTGCTGCCCCTACAGCCACGGAGCAAAGCACTGGGATCTGTGCAGCTCCACAGCTCTTCAGGAAGCCCTGCAGGCAGTGTGGCAGCAGCCTGGGAAAGCAGACCCAAGAAAAGCGGTGAGCCTGATCTCCACCCCCGCTCCCCAGAGCCTGTCTGCCTGTCTGAGCTGCGCGGGGGCTTGGTGCTTCCCTCCCTGGCTGTGGTGTCCCCTGGGACTACCCGAGCCTGGTGTCTGCGAGTGGGTGCTGCCTGGGGGGAGCCACCACTGCCATGGAGGGAAGCACCAGCCCTGCCCCCCCCGCAGCCCAGGGACCCACTCTGCCCACTGGCAGTTCACCCTCCCCTCCCCGCCGGAGAGGCAGGTAAGGTGTGTACACGACATGGGGATTTAATCACAACCGCAGCAGTGTCAGTGGGTGAGGGTGGGAAGGGGGAGTGGCGACCACCCGCAAGTACCACCAGCAGCAGCGGTGGTGGCCAGTTGCAGCGGGTGCACCACCAATCTATGGGGGTGCATGTGTACCTGTGTGCATCCCCTACGCGTCGCCAATGGCCATCCTGCTTTTTCTGGTGCCGACTTTTTAGATACCAGAATTTCCTGGTATCTAATTTTGCCACCATGCACGTATGTACAGCTCGGCGAATGGAATCACGAACACCACATGCATTTTGTGGCACCTCAAAAGGCTTTAAGGAATGGCAAACTGTGCGTTCCCGCTTGTGGGGATGCAGCCTTTGGGTTCAATAGAGAATGTGGTCTAAGCATGACATCATTACTTCAATCAAATCTAAGCTTTTTAAATAAAGCCCCGAAGTGGGCACAATTTTATCTAGTTTCAGCTTTGGTTAAATCTCCAAGGGCATCCCTTATATGTGAAAAGGGTTGCTGCAGCTTGCAGTTCTTCCTGTGAACTTGGCCAGTGAAAGATTGTATGAGAGAAAAGGCTCTGGGGTAAAGGGAAACCGAAGGGTGATGATCACCTTTCACTTACCCCAGGCAGGAGAAGGAGCACAACTGGAGCCCAGAGCACCATGCCACACTTCCAGAGAGAGTGCTTCATCCGGATTGACTGCCAGGGAGGCCAGGGCAATACTTCCAGCTCTAAGCAGCACAGCAGCAGAAAGGGATCCTGGAGTCATAGTAGACTCCAAGTTGAACCTGAGTCGTCAATGTGACAAAGTGATAAGTAAAGCTAACTGCACTCTATCATGCATTAGTAGGTGCATCATGAACAGGTCTAAGGAGGTGATACTTCCCCTCTATGTGGCATTGGTAAGGCCGCAGCTGGAATACTGCATCAAGTTTTGGGCGCCACACTTTAAGAAGAATGTGGATAACCTTGAAGAACTACTTCACAGTTAGGGCGGCTAGGATCTGGAACCAACTTCCAAGGGAAGTGGTGCTGGCTCCTACCCTGGGGGTCTTTAAGAAGAGACTTGATGCCTACCTGGCTGGGGTCATTTGAGCCCAGTTTCCTCCTGCCCAGGCAGGGGGTCGGACTTGAAGATCTACAAGGTCCCTTCCAACCCTACTTCTATGATTCTATGATTCTATGAACTTTGAGAGGGTCCAGAGGAAGGCTACTCATATAATTAGGGGCCTACAGGTAAGTCCCTACAAGGAGAGATTGAGGGACCTGGATCTCCACAAGAGAAGGTTGAGAGAGGATCTTGTGGCCATCCACAAATTCATCGGGGGGGAGGCGGGGAAACAGCAAGGAATAGGAGATATTGTTTACCAGGGTATCCCTTGGGGTAACTAGAAACAACAGCCACAAACTGACAGCAGATTTAGATTGCACATCAGGAAGAAATTCTTCACAATAAGGGTTACCAGAATCTGGAATGGGCTTCCAAGGGAGGTAGTGCTCTCCCCTACCCTGGAGGTCTTTAAGAGGCGACTGAACAAGCACCTGGCTCGGGTCATCTGACCCCAGTGCTCTTTTCTGCCCAGGGTAGGGAGTCAGACTTGATGATCTATTGAGGTCCCTTCTGACCCTAAAAAATCTAAGAGGGGCAGCTAGAGAGGGACAGTGGCATCTGCTAAGTGAAGATGCTTGAGGAATTTCTGGTTGGCGCCCACTGGCACCTACCTGTGGGAGAAGGGTGTGTGGCAACAGGCACAGGTAGTCAGAGGGCCATCCATGAACACTCAGATCCCCAATGTATGGCTGGGCCAGTGTGCCAGGTGCAGAAGTGAAGCTCCAGGCAAAGCTGGAGGACAGGGTGTGAGGGCCTGTGTGCTCCAGGCATTACCTGAGGACATGGTAGGGGAGGGGACAGGGTGTGAGGGCTGTGGGGAGGAATTGAGAGGGGAGTGCAGCCTGCTGGGATCATGGCAACTCTCCAGCCAGCTGGTAAGAGTGCCATTCCTAAATTGATTCTGTCAGTGTGGGACTGACAGATGTGTGGGCCGGGAGCAACCCAAGCCCTTTCCGCGCTGCACGCGGGCTGTGGCCAGCAGCCCGAGCACGCTGGGGCGGAGAGGGAAGGCCTTCGAGCTGGAATTAGGCACGGACGCGTAGCGGTAGTTTAAAAGATTGTTTACTTACACCGAGATGGCAGTGGTGTAGGCTGGAAAACTTGCTTAAGTTGCGGTTACAGAGAGAAAAGAAGAGAGGCAGACAAGAGTTCTAGACTCGTGAACTCTAGCCCAATCCGGCTGAAGGCTCTGAACACGCGAACCCGTCGTGTCAGCCGAAGAAAGTACTCATCCGGAAGAGCTCTGAATAAACTCACACGAAGTTTGCTAGGCTCCGTGGGTCCTTCTGCTCACTCATTCACACGAAGTTTGCTAGGCTCCGTGGGTCCAGTTCTTTTGCGCGCGGGAAGGGATACGTCTGGATTGTGCTCAGCGACGGGGAGAGGCTAGAGGTTGATCAGATCTCTGTTGCCTGCTTGAAATGCGTTGGGTCCGTAAGGATCCGCAGCGCTTAGAGATCTTCACACAGCGTGAAGTCTCCTCCTCCCTTGTTCGTGGAGTCCTCCAACTTGGGCAGAAACCACTCAAGCCTCTTATACGGCTAGCAAGCCAATCACTAGCTGCCACGTGTGAATAATTTAGAACTGGCCAATAATGGGACCCGAATTAGCATACAAATGGCGGGAACTCTTTGCAACGAGCATTTCTGTGTTGCAACAAAGAAATGCACCCTGCAAAGAAAGCTTCAAATTGGCGGGAAATTCTCCCTTGCACCGGGGTTCTCTTTTGCAGCAGAAAACTCCACCGTGCAAAGAAGCTGCAATTTAGCGGGGACAATTTAGCAGTGCCGAAGCACACACAAACAAAAATCACACCCTTTGGGTTGTGACAACAGAGTATACTGATGACAAGGAATCATCCCTGATTAAAGGGCAGAAAAGGTTTAAGATGATTTTTCCTTCAGTTTGTTGTGAGGAACCTTAAATGAATTTATAAAAGGGGGGAAGAGGATCAACCGTGGACAAAAGAGAAGAGTTATGTTCATTTTTCCTTTTCAGTTCAGTTTTGGACTGTTAAAGTGCTCTGACAGAGGGGAGATCAACCCTGGGATGAAGGAGTAGACTGGAGTGAACTCACCTATTTGAATCAGCTAAGGAATTGATACAGGGTGGCAACCTTGAATGTGAGAAGGGATGTCAGCCAGTGTACCTTGGTGATATGATTGATATGTCAGGGAGACTGACTTGAGTTGCCTTACCTTAAAGGCTGGCAGTCCATTAATGAAAGCAGATGAGGTCTGTGTGAATCATGGTATAGAATAAGCCTGGCCCACTGATTGGCTGCCAGGGGATCAATTCAGAGGGCCTGACACAGACCCCAGCAACTGAGGGAAGACCCAAAATTGGTCACAAGGGATCAGTCCCCAAAAGAAGAAATCAACTTAACATCTGGGAAGAGGTAAGGGTTGGGTGTAGGGGAGGCAGAGCCCCATGAAGAAATTCCTCCAACAAGCCTGGACTTATCACCCAGCAGAACCAGGTCCCTATCTAAAAGAAGATCAAAGCCATGGTGGGTAAGAAAAGAATAATACCAGAGAGTGGCTGGGGGATAGTGTCGACCCATCCCCATGCTGACATCATTCACCAGGAAAACATCAGGCTGGAGAGGTCCCTATGTTTTACAGCACCTACCCCTGACAGACTGGATAGTTTTACACAAAACTGGGCCACAGTAAGCAATCTGGAGCCAAATAAGTAGACACCATTAGAAACACTGTGATCTCCCATGGCTGTGATTGGGGCATTTGGACTTAAATTTCAGTCTGAAACTCAAAGAGTGCATTTACATTAGACCCTTTACTACAGCAAATTACTGCACAGTATGCCAATTACACATGCAGACATTTACTGCACAGTAATTGGCTCTAATCATGAGTAAATATGCTACCTGTAAATACAAGTAGCAAATTTACTCATGATTACTTACTGTGCTGTACGCCACATGTAGACAGCTGACTGGGAGCAAACTTGCTCCTGATCAGCCGGGCAGGAAGGGGCGGGAGATTGCTCCCTGCCCCCAGGAGCTGCCTGTTGCCAGGATACCAGAGCCCAGGCTGGGACAATGTCCTCAAGCCCCAGCAGCAGGAAGCTCCTAGCCCCCACTTCCTGACCACAGAGCTGGGGCTGGAAACAGGCTGGGAGCCTGTTCCCTGCCCAGCTCCACAATCACAGAGCCAGGCAGGGAACAGGCTGGAGAGCTGAACTGGGAGCTGGGCTGGGAACAGGCTTCCCAGTTGGGGTGGGGCTGGGACCTGCCCCTCCCCTGCAGCTCTTTCCAAGTCTCCTGCCTTTAATGAGGAAGCCAGGACCAGACAGCTTTCTCCTGGCCCCATGCTCCCTGCCAGCCTCTGGGCTAGCACTCAGAGGGAGTCTAGAGCTCCCCTGGCCTGCTGCAGGAGGCCAGTGCAGGGCCGGAGGGGGCAGAAGCAGATTGCTGCCAGGGGCAGCAGATCTGCTCCTGTATCCCTGTACATGTAGATGCCTGCCCAGGGTGGGTTTACGCTAGAGTTTCTCACCCTGCAGCATTTCTACTTGTAGACACACCCAGGGAGAATCAACCAATATGAACTGAAACTAATAGTTTAAAATGGGGAAGGGGGTGGGTAACAAAGCAGTTCTTTTATCATAAAAAGAACCTCTCAGAAGGTCAAGGAAAGAGGCAGATATTAAGCTTCATGTGTGTGTCAACGGTATTTTAAGGCACATAATTAAATCTATCATTATAACTTTGCAAATAGAAATGGAAAAATAAAGGGCTTGTGCAGGGGAAGTGGGGAGCAGAGGTGACCCTCAAAACACTTTGAGGAACCAATGTCACTGGGATCAGAAAAAATATATATAACCTGAAACAATCATGGGGATATGGATGGATAAGGTTGAGGTAAGCTTAGATTAGAGCTACCTAGGAAAAGTATCCTGGGATCAGTCAGGTCAAAAGCTGTGGCTAAACCCAGCCAAATGAAACATGATGGCAGAGCATGAGATTTAATAACAGAAGGGTTATGTAAGACTAATAAAGTCTGTTTCATTTGAGTGACCAGCTTTAAACCCTGAGGGGTAAAAAACAGCTAGGTTTGAATAGCAGAGAAATTGCATAAATATGACTAAGAAAAACACACTTGAGAAACCTGCAGACCTGTATTGAGACACAGCACAGAACCTATAAACTAAAGGAAGGCAGGGGGTTTAGTGGCTTTAAACTATGCTGGTGCCCTTCTTACTCTGTGCAGCTCTGGCGCATGAAGGAGGCTGCAATACCATATAGTTTTGGCAACCTGTGCCCTCCTCTTGATAGGCAGAAGTGGACTGCCCAGAATCGCTACAGGGTTTCATGCTGTGGCATTGGTAAGTCCTCTTAGCCTATGCCTGACAAAGCCCCTACATCAGGGTTTGCAAGTGACTGTTTTCTTCAATACCTGTACTGGGGAAATTCTCACCAAGTCAGATCCAAGGTTTTTAATGTTCCTTTGTTCCAGCCTGGCCCTTTTACATCAAGACTGGGGAAACCTCACTCAAACAAAGGCAAAAAAAGGAATAAAAAGTATTAAAAATCTCAGGCAGACTCTTTCTGCACCAGGTTCACTTATGGCATTCTCTTGAGAAAGAGCATACAAGCAAATAAGAACTGTTAGTGTTTGACACCTGGAATAGTAGTGACAAAACAAAGAGTAGGTAACCTCACTGTTCACTGTGGTGTTGGAATAGAGAGAGATGGATTAGGGAGAGACTGAAGTAATATATCAAGTTATCAAGGCTTTAGAGAAGACAACAACCCAATATGTCAAAGGAAGATCATGCACATTTATCATTCACTCTTATTTAGTGGGTTCCACACTTTGACCTACAGAACACTTGCTGATAAGTTGCAGAGAGCTGTCTGCAGGGGGGTAGGTTGTAGCCATGTTGGTCTAAGGACATAGGCAGACAAGGTTCCTTGGGTGAATTTGATATCTTTTATTAGACCAACCCAAATAGTTGGAGAATAGTTATTAAGCAAGCTTTTGAGTTCAAAAACCCTTCGTCAGGCTAAGGAAGTTTCAGCAGTTGGTGTGTGCTCTTCCTGGATGGAATGAAAAGTAAAGAAGCCAGGGGCTGGGCTGGGCTGGGCTGGGCTGGGGAGTCAGTTGCCAGGCAGATTATAATGTATCAAAAATCCAATGTCTATGTTTAGTCCATGATCTCTAGTATCCAGGAGGTTGATGAAATGGAGCTCATAGGCTCGTCTCTGGGAAGTATTGTGTAAGTTTCCCTTGAGGATCAGGACTGAGAGATTGGAGAGAGAGTGGCCCTCCTGTGAGAAATGTGCCCCCACCGGTAATTGGGTGTTTCTGTCTTTGATAGATTTCCAGTGTGCATTCATTCTGGTGCGCAGTTGTTGTTTGGTCTCTCTTATGTATTTTCCATCATGGCATTTGGTACATTGGATGAGATATATTGCATTTCTGGAGGGGCAGCTGTAAGATCCTGGGATGCTGATGGCTCTGTTGTGGGGTGTAGTAATAGTGGGGGTGGTGGAGATGTGTTGGCAGGTTTTGCATTTCTTGTCATGGCACGGTCTGGATTCTTTTGGTGTGTTCTGGGGTTGAGGAAGTTTGCTTCTAGTGATGCTGTCTGGGCATGTGTTGTAGTAGTGACCAAAAGCTGCTAGCTACCAAAATGTAATATTGTGTTGGTCTCTGTTCAGATGTGAGCATAATAGAAATTATTTTTGTAATTGGCAACCTCGTTAGTCTTAGCAGAAAATCCAGAATTGAATGAATGTAATTTTCCTCTTATCCAGAGAGGGGTGATCCTTTCATATCAGGAAACACCATTGTCAGTTTGGTACCCTCCAGAAGCATACAGGTCCCAAATTCACTTCATTGCTTCCTTGTACTCCATCCATTTTATTGTCTTACCTCTGATACTTAAACTGTTAGATCTTAAGGGCAGAAGCCAGCTTTACATTCTATATTTGTACAACACAGCACAACAAAGTCCTAGTCCGTGATTGGGACCGCTAGGTGTTACTACAATACAATTCATTAATAATGGAATAAAATAATGAACGAAAGGAATCTTGTACTAGACAATGTCACTCATTAATAGATTTTATGAATTCTTTAAGTCCAACATTTTCTTAATGAAATTGTATCATTTCTTCTAACAACGAAAGAATGAAATATATGCCTGAGTGAAGGAGTAGCTTAAAGCTTTTATCCATTTAACTCCTGCTCAAGTAATATGTTGAGGGGCACTTACACAACATGTAGGTATAGAAATCCCAAATATTGCTTACCTTCCTAATGGCATTGTCCAAAGCTGCCTCTCCTACACCTCTTCAAATTCCCATTTCTGTGGCAGCTACAGCAAAAGCCTCATTAGGAAAATAAAGTCTCTTTAGCTTCCTCTGACGAAACAGTTCACAGTAATGGACCATAACAGTCAGCCATAACTGAAGAAAATACTTACTCAAGTCTTTAAGTCCTTTTGTGAATAAGTATACTCTTTTGAGTCAGAGCTGTCAGGATTTGTAGTAAAAACTGTCTCTTATGGCTGTAAGAAATAAAAATTTCTGTTGTTAAATTCAGCTGCTTGACTTGATAGGTCTTGCACCAAGCTGACTTGTAAAGGATGTCTGCAGGGACAGATCTGGGGGGGTGAGAAGGGGTGTTGGTGGTGCCGTTACACCCCCTTTGATTCCTGCTTCATTCAAAGTTTGCAGCAGACTTCCCAGAAGGGACAGCCACATTTCTATTCAGGCAGAGCTGATGGTGTTAACTGACTTAATGGCACATTATTATTAGGGCTGTGCGAAGCTTCAGGTGCTGATTCGATTTGGAGGAGATTTGGCCTGATTCGGTGGCCGAATCTCTGAATCCAAATCAAATCAGGGGACCAGTTAAAAGGTCTGAACCAATTTGAAGCTCTCCAAATTGCTTCAGAAAAGATTCAGAGAGCTTCAGAGATTCAGTCAGTCCCTTCTTGCTGCCGCAGGGAGCTGGACCCAGGCTCCATGCTGGTAAGTAGGGGGTAAGGGAGGGAGTTAGAGGAGGGGGGGAAGGGACCATGGGGGGACCCCTGCCAGGCCCCATCCTCTGCCTGCTCCCCCAGCCCCACTGAGCACCCCCTTACTCCTGCCCCTGTGGGGGGCAGTGTGGGGGCAGCGGGGATTGCCCCCAGCCAGGCAGCAGCCAGTGAGACTAGGGCAGAGGTTTGCTTTTTTTTCAAAGGGGCTGGGGTTGGGGGGCAGACATGAAGGGGGGGACTGGGAGAGCAGGCGGGGGTTGGGGGGCTTGTGACAGAGCCCCTCACGTTGCGTGGGGTAGTGGGGGGCAGCCGGGATTCCCCCCCCCCCCCCCTCCCCCGCACCCGCC
>NW_005841870.1:1009065-1044880 GCF_000455745.1 Alligator sinensis
CCCTCCCCAGCAGCAGCCAGTGAGTAGGGAATTTCTTTTTCAAAGAGCCAGGAGCTGGGGCTGGGCAGGGCAACCATTGAGAGCAGGCGGGGGATGGGGCCTGTGTGATTTGGAGAATTGGCTGATTCGGCAGCAGTTGAATCTCTGAATCAAATTTGGTCGAAACTATTCAGGACAGTGATAGGAATCATTGAATTGAATCACTGTCCCCCGAATCAACTGAATCCGAATCTGAAGTGAATATTAGCCACTTCACACAGGCCTAATTATTATCTACTTGATTCCTGTTAATCTCTTCATTCCATAGGTATTAATGACCCCTGGTTAAACTGTTTCCAGTAGAGGTAACCTACCTAGAGCAGTGCAGCAGATCTAAGGGCACCACTGTCAGACATGCTAAATTAACTATGTAGACATAGCCTTTTAGGCCAGGTACGGACATTGCACTTTTACTGGTATAAGTGATCGGAAACCAGGCTATACCTGTAACAGAACAGAAGTTCGACACACAAAAATGGTCTATACCCATAACAGAACAGAAGTTTTGCACACATAGGGCATGTCTACACATGCTTTTATGCACACCTAAACTTAATGCACATTTGCCTAATGTGCATTAGTTATCTGCGCACAAATTTGATACCTGCTTTTGCAGGTATCAAATTTAGGTACAAATAGCCTAACATTGCCACTTTGAAGGTGCATTAAGGGCATGCACGTGTTGACTTGTGCCCTTGATGCACCTTAAAAATGACTAATATGCCTTAAATTGGCATGTGTAGATGCGCCTGTAGACTGGTTTAAAAATGGTGGAACCTGGTCTAAGATTTGCTCCTCCCTCCTACCTAAGAGTGAATGTGCACTCTGTTCACTACCAATCTAAACTACGCTGCTTACAGAAAACCATGTGACTTAGATCAATTCCACCTCAGGCTTTTAAAATGTCTGTACCTAGCCTTAGAGTAGAAGAGGAAAAGAAATTCACTGCCCTTAGTTCAGTGGCCTTGACCTGATCTGCAGCATGGCCTACACAGACTAGAGCTGCAGTTTCTCAGATAGTCCCTCTGCGCCACAGGCTGACACATAGCCTGGGGCAGGTGGAATCTTTGGAAAATTTAGCTGGTAAATTCTAAAGAATGTCTCTACAGAATGTGTCCAAACCGTTTTTTCAGAGTTATAACTTCACCATATCTGAGCATGTTTTTTACAGGGTCAGCACACACAACCTCTGAGACAAAAAGTCCGCTTTTCTGACAAATTTCAAGTCCATCCATCAAAGCACACAGTTACAGTTTTTTTTAAGAAAAGGTCACTAGAATTTGTCTTTATGATAAAGAAGCATATCTTCCCTGCTTAAGTTTTCACCAAGTGTATGAAGAAAAACTTGGTCTGCACAATGCAGTTTGGTTTAATGAACAGGACACTGATTGGTGTCAAGCAACAATGGTACCATTCTTCATTCTGCCATCAGCCTAACACGTGACCTTGGGAAAATCACTGCCCTTTTCTGTGCCTCTCTTTTCCTTCACACCCTTTTTCTGTCTTGTCTGCTCAGACTGCTGGCTGCTGAGGAGAATGGCTGAGACAGAGACTTACAATGCATGTGTTCAATGCTTAGGACAGTGGGGCACTGATCTCATTTGGGGCCTCCAGGCACTAACAACAATGATGCAATGAAATGAGGTGAGCATGAAATGGAAGGCGCTCTCTCCAACACTATCCTGAAAAATAACAGAACAGAAAGGAATTAATTCCAAGTTGCATTGATTGAAATTGACTGACCTGTCAAAGGGCCAATGAAACGAGAAGAACAGTTAGTACCATTTGTATTTTAAGCTCATGTTTTGTATTACATGAGCCATATTTTTTATGAAGCAGCATGCATCTTCTACATTTGTAGGCACAGAAAGTCCACCCCAAAGCAGAGTTTGAAACACTGTTAATTACTGTTCTTCAGAGCTCCCACAGCGTGCTGACTAACACCCTCCCTGTCACAAAGCTTTTACAGTCTAATAGTAGATGTGATGTGACAGGTGAAAGCTGCAAGCAATAGCTGAAGAAACAGAAGTACAGACAGACAAAAGCCCCCAAAATAGGACCGTGTGGTTAGGTAGCTGTTACATAAACATCTTATGCCACAATCTGTTCTACAATGTGTAAAGAAACCTCCCTCCACACAACCCATCAAAATCCCTTTGCAGATAAAGGCACCCCTCACCCACACCAAATATTCTGTCTCTGTCTAATGCATGGCCTTCCCACGCCACAGTCTCCCACACCATAGACCCTTCACCATCTAACCATGCTGTCTCCACTCCACTTGATACACCAGGCTAGTCCTCCTGGGAATATTCCATACCTGCTAATGATCCAGTTTCCTTCAACTTAACTTTGCATCTACTTTTCATGAGAGGTTTCCAGGCCTGTGGTCAGGTTTCATGCTGGGTCTTCCCCGTGGAAGTAGATGGCAGGAGGGAGGACCCTGCTATACTTGCTCAGTAAAAAGGCTCTGGAGCCTAGTAATCTAACCTAGCATTCTTGCAGGAAGGTCTTCCTCCTCCTTTTATAAGCAAGAGTGCCAGCTGTTTTGTAGCAGTCATCTCTGATGCCCTTTTGGCCTGGAAAAGGTATGATGAAAGGATTCCAGGTTTGTGATATCTCATAATAAGGCTCAGCTTTTACATCTGGTGGCTTTGGACCAGGAGACACGAGAGGATTTCACACATGGTGACATTTCTCAAATTCATCCAACCAGCAAAGAAAATGCCTCTGCCCCCCTCATACTGTGAAGGGCTTGGTCCAGTGCCATGGAGCGGGGTGTGCAGGTATTCTTTCTCTCCTCTTAGGCAGAACTTACACAACATGAATGAAATGAAATGAAAGGTATCTTTCTGCTCCTCAACGTGGCTCCCGGGGTTACATACCTGAGGGAACACACCGAGCAGCTGGAATATCTGAGGTCAAACAAGTTTGCTTTTTTGTTTGCTCTCGAGGCGTTCCCTTCTATTGTTATTTCAGGAAGAAAGGGAGGTCTCCTTGCCATTCATACAGGTGCAAAAGGGGCGGGGCTCAGGCCATTTTTACTTCCCTGGGAGCACACACACTCCTGTCTTTCTTCTCTGCAGTGAGCACCTCATTCCTCTTTGCCTCCTGTTTTTGGAGGGTGCTGAAATTCTCCACTCTCTTCATCTTTCCCTGGTCTCTTCTTACCTTCCCCCCTGGGTCTCTGGGATCACTGAAGCCTTCTCTGCTGCAGGAGGGGCAGAGCTATGCCTTACACGTACCAGGACTCGAGACCCCAGGCTCCCCAGCTGCCCCAGACTGCGCGGGCCACACACTCCTCTGGCAAGACATATGAGGAGCTGAAGCGCGAGTGCCAGCAGAAGGGAATCCTGTTTGAGGACTGTGATTTCCCAGCCACTGACTCCTCTCTTTTCTTCAGTGAGAGGCCATCTATCCCCTTTGTGTGGAAAAGGCCTGGGGTGAGTATGGCACAGTCCAGAGGCTGTTACTGCTCTTATTGGGCACCATGTATTTATTTTTCTCTCTTTGGCCTGTGACAAGACACCTGAACGCCTTTAATAGAGAATCAAATCTAACATAAAGATGTGATAACTGAGAGGGAGAGCACCAGAGCTTCACAGATGAAATATGTGGGGGGGAATCCTGGTTCTGCCCAAGACAGCGGGAGTCTTGCTGTTGACTGCAGTGGAGCCAGGTATTGTCGTACACAGTCTCTGCCCCCAAAGAGTTTTCAGTATGAATCAGGATCTGGTCATCTGGAATGAGAAAAAGACTCTCAACAAGTATATATAGAGAGAGAGATTTGTGTATAGACCACTAGGTAGCATATAGGTGAATATTATCATTAATTTTACATATATATATATATACACACACACACACACACACACACACACACCCTGCAAAATTAATGTGAATACTTCATGTGTTTTGTTCTGATCTTGTCTTTACTACATTGTAGTCAATAGTGTCACCCCTGATTTATACCTTAGTATGCAAGAGAGAAATCAGACCAGAATTTTTATATTTGTAAGGACAATATTGTCCATGTAAGCAAGGACTGAGGAAGCCTCTATCCAGAGTCATATCACATTGTTGGCTTCACTCTGTTGGCACTATTCCAAGGCTTAAACACTCACATTGCTCCTGGCAGGACTGGTGCCTGGCAGGAATGGTAAAGGGGAAAGTGGGTAAGAGTAATAATGTGCTAGCTCACACTGGCTAGCCCTGGCAACAAAAGCAGTAAAGATGCTACAGTGCAGGTTTAGTATGTGCTAACAGCCATGAGACATGGCTTTAGGCAGTGATTTCTGCCATATTAAAATATGTGCTTATGTGAAGAAGAGTGCATCAAGCATAACAACTAACAGGAAAGAATAAGAAGGTATAAGTGAAAGGAGCTTACCCCCTATCTTCCTCTGACCCTTAAGTATGTTACTCCTCAGTGGAAGACAGCTAAGTTACCATAATGTAGCTTCCACTCACCACTGGATAAAAATGTACATGGGCAGTTCCTGAGGACCAGCTGACAGGCAATGAAACCCTGCTCCCTTTTACTTTCCAGTAAGTCATTCTTATGTCCACACCCTCTGTTTGGTTTTCATTGCCTATCAGTTAGTGGGAGTAGAGGAAGTTTAGTGTCAAGAAGGAGTCTATGTTCGTGGTGCTTTACTTGGTGTTTATCTTACACTGTGTTTCATGCCATCTCTGAAATTGTCCTTGAATTTTTTTAATTGGGAAGAAATAATGACCTCCTTGCCAGATGATGCCAGCTTACACACATGCACAGAGAAATAGCTTTATCTTGAGTAATTATTATAGAAATTAACCTTGTAAGTGTGTGTGTGTGTGTGTGTGTGTGTGTGTGTGTGTGTGTTATACAGGTATACCTATGTACATAGCATGGGCCAGACCATTACTTGGTTTAAGCCTTTATAGATCTCACTGAAGGTACTAGAGTTACACCAGCTGAGGATTACAAAATCTTAGAATCATAAAAAGTAGAATTTGAAGGGACTTCAATCTAGGTCAGATATAGCAGTGAAATGCCAACTCATGAAAGTCCCCATCCCATGTAGGGAGAGGTACTCTCTCCCTTCATGCTTACCCTCTCCTGTCTGAGCATAGCAAACCTGGAAACATGACGAAGCCATTCCCTAGGTTGTATTTCTCCCCAACCTAGTGACTATGCTCAAGGACTCAGAGGATATGTCAATTTAGTCTATAGAGACTATAGACTATAGACTCTATTTAGTCTGGTCTATAGAGGCGAATTCACCAGAAGAGCTATTTTAATCCACTTGCCTGTGTAGACAAGTCCATCTGATGATGTAGGCTGTCACCTCTGAAAGCTTATGCATCTCTGAACCAGTTAGTCTCTAAGGCTATGTCCACATGAGTGGGAACGTGTGTTTCCCTGGGGACAAGTAGCAGTGGCACACCCTGTCCAGTGCTGACACTATTGTTAGGTATTATCACATCAATATTCTTGTTTTGCAACACACACTGAGAAATCCAATATCTTAATGTTACTTTGTACCTTCTAGGATGTTTTTTAGTCTTTTTTCTTTTTGCTTCACCTATGGTAAATTTAAAATAGTTTCCCTTCTCTCAAGAGTTACATAACAAGTCAGTTTGCAGAACTTACTTTCATGGGGAAGGAGTAGTAATTATTGGATATTGTATAGAAATCATGTCAGCGAAGGCACCACTCTGCCAAAGTGAATGGTTCTGTCATTCACTTGTGTTTGTATTCCATTAGTAAGAAGCATGAATCTGTGGCTTTAAAGTGCATAAAAAAACAAGTTCAGTACAGATTCAGTACCTCAAGATACCTAAGTGAATGAACTGATGGTTTTTTGTATAAACCTAGATAGCAGTGATTCTCAACAGCAAATAGGCAGAGCTCTTTTTTTCCCCAGCACCACCTGGGGTGACAAGGAACAATGGTCATAAGCTGATGGAGAATAGGTTTAGGTTGGAGATCAGAAGGCAATATTTTACAGTTAGGGTGGCCAAAATCTGGAACCAACTTCCCAAGGAAGTGGTCCTCACCCCTACCTTGGTCATATTCAAGAGGAGGTTGGACAATCACCTGTCTGGGGTCTTGTGAACCCAGCATTCATTCCTGCCTGTGGCCAGGGGGTCAGGCTAGATGATCTGTTCAGGTCCCTCCTGACCCTACCTACTATGAAACTATGAAACCAGGGTGCTGTGGTACCCTGGGGTGCTTTTAGATTCTTTCAAGGGTGTCAAGGGGTGCCACAGTGTTAGCACTGCTATGTATATAAATATGATTCACAAGATAAACCCAGAAATTTCAAATAGGAATCTGTAGTGTTAAAAACATTCTGACCTGTCTTTCTGAGTATTTTGCAACAGAAGTGTTGCTCTATTATTTTTCTGTAGTCAAAAAAAAAATGACAGCCAGGTTTGAGCAGTTCCTCGAATCTAATGAGGGGTGCCCTAAGTCTAAACAGGTCGAAAACTACGTACCTAAAGCCTCAGCTGGTTGTAATATGACCTAGATTTCTAGCTGCCTTTACTTAATACACTAAACATTTGCAGCTTTATTGAATGCATGCAGCTTGACTAGAGATCTACAGGGAATTTCTAGGGCCTGATTTTCTTTTTGCATATGTTGATGTAAATTAATACTAGCTACCCTGAAATCAGTGACAATACACTACAGTTATGTTGATGTTAAGAGAGAAATTGGCTTATACATTCTCACCCTGTTCCACCCCAGGAGGCACCTGGTATTGTAAAAAACCTAAAAGGGATTCTTCAGGGATAGTCTCTACTTCATTGATTCCAAATTTATACAGAATGCAAGGGTGGTCTTGCAATCTTCCCACAGACTGCAAGATGTAAGATAGGCTTTAAAAAGGCAAATCCTTTTTCTATTACAGAAGGCAGACAACTGAAGGCAAATACCCAAGTTCTGTAACCATGTAACCATGTAAACTAAACAGATTTTGAATACTGAACAGCCTAATTCACCTAGGGCCAGGACCTGCATAATATGAATGCCTTATAGGCTTAATGCAAATTATTTGAAGTCAACAAAAGACTCCTATTAATCTCATTGGGCTCTGGATCAGGCCCATAAATACGTGTAATTCCATACCAGGTATTCACTATTAAACCAACAGCCTGGATTGAGAGAATGCATTTTTCAAGCCCAGGCAGAAAGACAAAATGGCTCAATACCTAGTCCACTGGTATCTCTTCCATATTATAGCTGCTACTGGGTTGAGAGAACCATGAACCCCCAGCAATTAATTTAAACTTTGCTTCTGCTCCTCAGGCACCTAATCCATCCCTTACTTCCAGCATATACACCCTCAGAATTGTACCACAGAATAAAAGTATGCTTTATGATGTGAACTCATACTTTCTCTCCTTTTATAGGTCATGAACTGCTCCTAGTTAGGTTTGTATATAGATTGTTGCACAGCAGTTGTTGAACAGGTAGTCAGATTTACAGTCAAGTTCAGCAATGTTGATGTGGAGAGGCATAAAGTTCGCAATCCTCTGTCATCTAACATCACTACACCCTAGAAAGGAATTCCCCACTGACAAGGCATATGGCATCTTCCCTTCCATTTTTCAGGTCTCTGACAGTTGGATACATTTAACTCTCCCTAGGACTCTGCAGCACTTTGCTGATGGAAATCTCTGGGAGCTGTCACATCAGTGGGTTTTTGGCTGCCCTGGTAGTTATCCCCTTTTCAAACAATACCACTTTTGAGAGATTGTCCTGAGCCCTTCTGCAAATGCCCATGTCTGTTTTTGAATGAAGCTGGTACTCTGAACCACTGCAATATGTTGCTCACTTACACCTTCCACCTACCTTAAAACTGGCTGTGATCAAGGCACTCTTAGATGCTCCCAGATGCTTCTGTGTATAAAATGGTGATGGATGTAATACTATGATATGGGTAGTACTGCTTCTAATCCAAATATGAGCATTTGCAAAGTCAAGCTCCCAAAGTTTGAATGGCACCATGCAGAATCAAGGTGGTGGAGGAGTCTTGCCATGCAGTGCCCATGGTGTGTTGGATTGATAGTCCTGGAAACTGAAGTCTCCTGTTTTATAAAAGGCTAAAGTAGCAGCATAGTACTCTTTATCCTCCCTAACTTGGGTGGGCCTGTAATACATCCTTTGTTGTCAATGCAGTCCTTGGGGCCTGATTCTTTGCTGAGTTTATACCAGCACCGCTGACAGTCATGGACACTGCTTTGTTGTAAGTGAAAAGAGAAATGGGCTCTTGGGCCCTAATGAAACTGGCCACAATGGTGCTCGTCAAGATGCATAGACCATGCTCTCAGAGATGGATTCAGACCACTAATCCGCTTTAGAGTCCACCAATCAATCAACTGTCAATAATGTCAGTTATTAATGTTCCAGCCCAGAATCAAACTAATGACCTCGCTGTGAAGCTAATAACCGGAGCTGTCAAGTCAGGTGGAACTGTATTATTTAAAAATAGAATATGGAGTATAATTTGTAAAACTTGCAAATGACCACAACTGTGCCGTCCCTCAGAGCTGGGAAGATGTCCTCCCCCAGGGTGTGCACGCAAAATATGATGGGAACTCTGCACAGCTGATCCTTAGGGAGTGAAAGTTATTGAGCCAAGGTCACACACTTTTTGAGTATCTGAGCACTGGCTAAGTGATGTGTTGGATTTGTTTTCCTGGTAACTGCCGTACACTGCACTTGCTGTAAAACATAGGTTCTCTATAAGCAGCACTCATGTTATCGAAATCCCTATAGTTTTGTACTACAATCTTATATTTTTAAGGGCAATGAATTGCTTCTGTTATCATTTACTTATAGCCCATATGCAGCAAAGTGTATTTAACAAACAGGTGGTTCAGGTAACAATAAGGTCCACTTTGACTTACCTTTGCTTACTCTACCTCCGACACACCAAACTCCCTCTTTTAATGCTGCCTCCCACAAAGGGACTTAGCGTGAAGGAATGTGCCCAGATCACCACATCTTGATCACTTCCTTTGAAACCAGAAAACATGCTAAAAATAGGTCATCCTCTTTGCTACCTACAGAAGCTTCAGCTATACAGAATTAATGTGCAAATTTCAGGTTGGCATAATCACTTTATTGGTCAGTGGGCACTTCTTCTCTTCTGCCCTGAGTAAGGGTATGCTCTTTTGACCTGCTCATATTTATTTACTTCAACAGGAGTAGGACTGTGCCTTTCAATTACAGTGCTGCAGTTCACTGCTGAATGCACACTGGGAGGTGCTGGGAATACTCAGTTTTCAATAAAGCAAATGGGCATTCTGCTCAGGGCGGGCAAAGAATGGGCTGGAAGGTGACTTTAAACCAACTTTGAACTTCACTGTATTTCCAGCTTGTCCTTCCTGCATACATCTGAGCAGCCTTGTGGTTGCTGTAACCTGTACTTAGCAGATAACAAGTCTTTTGAGGCTGCTCCTTGAACAATTACAGCTGCAACAAAGCGCTAGGACCACATCCTTTTCCCTAAAAAATCAGCACATTCTTTATCATGGGTGCTGTGAAGAGGGTCTGGCAAAGTGACATTTCTGTGGCCTTATTCTACCCAAGGAAAATCTTAATGTAAGGTTATTTTAGGGTCATTTTCACCCTCTTTATGCCACCAGAGAAACGTAAAAGGGGAAAGGAAAGTACAGAGATTTGGCTCTAGGGTGTTATAAGAGGGGAACGAAGCATCCTCGAGGGACAGGACAAACAGTTTTAACTTTGAGAGTTTGTCACCTTTTTCAACCACTTTGCTGTCCACCTGGATCTGAAACATTCAACAAAATGTGTGCAGTCGACCCCCAAGGCCAATGTGCCAGGGTTGAACCAAGGATAACCAGAGCTACAAGCAGTATGAGGATTGCTGGCTGATAAGTATAATGACCTGTATTCTGTTTAGGCCCAAGGGGGACTTTATAGCACACCCACTGCTAAGTTATAAATGTAGCCCCAGTGTTATTCATTTCCCTGATCCACTATATGCTCTTCAATTGATCCAACTCCTAGTGGGATATTAGCAATTCAACTCATCCGCAGCAAGGACTAGCACCAAAGGAGTTAACTTCAGATCATGGCAATCACTCAGGGGGGAGCTCTGGGTATGGCAAAAGTGTTCCTGTGGACAGGAAAATGAAGGGCTTGGCAGGTTATAAGCAGACAAGGTTATTTGGGTAGATGTGATATCTTTTATTTATTAGACTAAAGAGTTGGAACAATTGGCAAGTTATAAGGTTTTTTATGAGCTAGTTACCAGCTTTGTCAAATACCCAGTCTATTAAAATAGGAGGACTATTATTAAGCTAATTTAATAGGCATGAGAAAACAAAAAAAACTCTATTGACATTTATTTTACCAGCTCAGTGGAGCTTGCTCATTCTTTATCCTGTCTGGAGTCAGTTTTTACATAAAATCATAGGAAATTAGGGTAGGAAGGGAACTAAGGAGGTCATCTAGTCCAACCCCCTGCTCAAAGCTGGACTATCCCCAAATAGATCACCCAACCAAGGTCTTGTCTACCTGGGTCTTAAAACCCTCTAAGGATGGAGATCCTACAGCCGCTCTGGGTAGCCTGTTTCTGTGCTTTACTCTTTGTGAAAAAGGTTTTCCTAATATCTAACCTAAACTTCCCTGGCTGCAACTTGAGACCACTGCTCCTTGTTTTGTCATCTGCCAGTCCTGAGAACATGTTGCTATCGCTTTAAATTATTTTAGAGCCTTCATTTAAGGGATATGTTTTTTTTTATGTAGTACTGTTAATGTATGGATTATTTTTGTTTGAAAAAGGTCCTTTCTCAGGTCCTGGTTGCTTGTCACAAAAAAATGTACACAGGGCCATCCCTGGGGAGGGGGCCAATTGAGGCAACCACCCTGGGCCCCACGGACAGTGGTGTACAGGCCCCACTGTGGCCCTGCCAGTGCCAGCAGCTTCTGTGGGTGGTCGCTGCTCCCCTTCCACTGCTACCGCTGGCTTCTGTGGGCAGTCGCTATCCTCCCATGTGTGTCCCCCCCACCCCCACTGCCGCCGACACTGCTGCCGGCTTCTGGGGATGCCCCTCTAGGGATGTCTCTGAATGTACATAATGACGTGCAAATTCAACAATTTGGTCACTTTTCTTACCTCAACATATTAAAATAACTTCTCCACCCAGATAATATACATTCCACCTTCTTACACATGTTAAGCCTAACACATGCAGAAAAGCTGGCAGAACAATCTCTTTGCAGCATATTCTGACACTCAAAACCTTCAGGCTGTTTAGCTTGCTTTTCAATATTGCCAGGTCCCATTGTCCAAATTGGACTTCAACCCACTTTGTTTAGCTAGAAAAGGAATTAGAAGCTCTCTGAGAGTACAATATTCTTATTGTCTTTAAATAAAATAAATACATCAAAAGCCACCCATTTTCTATCCACACAACTGAAGTGATTGAGATCTTGAAACTGAATCTTCTATTATTTTACCCCTGTTTAATTTCTGCCTTTGGCAAATACACTGGTGAGAGGTTTCTTTCCCTGAGTCTTAACTGGATTAGTTTGGACCAAATTATACAACCAGCTCTGCAATGGGATTTAAGGGCTGACTGATTAAATGCATGTGCATCCCTTCAATATAGCAGAGAAGGAGCAGGCAGCCTTTCCCAGTTTATTCAATTCATTTCAATTCAATTAACTTAAATTCAGTTAGACTTTTCTGGCATAGCAAGTTACCCAAATGCAGGAGAAAACAGACCCCTTATTTATTTATTTGTCAGCAATAATGACAGCCTATCTAGGTTTGTGTGTTGTGATTTCTATAGGGTTGCATATCTTGACCGACGCCTTGACTGATGCCTTGCCTGAAGCCTTGGCTATATCAAGATGGTACCGACAAGGTGTCCTCCTGATTACATGAAGCACCTCCTGTGTAATCATGCAAGACAGGATGACTTTCTGAATTAAAACGAAAGCAGGGATGGATCATGAAGTCTATGAGGGAATAATTTCTTGGATTTATTTCTTTATCTGAAGCCCACGGGAGTCAATGAGGGCACGTAATTATGGCACAAGGCAGCACTGCACAGAGATATTCTAAGATAGTTCTTGGACTGGAAGCAGGATAGCTGCATTAGTGTATATTCCTCCTATGCCCAGGCTAATATGCTCTGCTTCTCTCTTCTTTGCAGAGCTAATTAGGCTAGGCACTATGCCATGCTAATGCAAGTGTCCCGCTTCTTGTTTCTGGCCTTGTGTTGAATGGACTTACTCATTATAATCTTTTCTTTAGTTTCAATGAGCTTTGAAATAGGCCTTCTCTCTGTTACATTTGATTTTAACAGCTTCTACATAGCCTTTGAGAAAGCCAGTTACAGACAGATCTTGTTGTGGCAATTGCTTCTGGTGGTCCTGAACAAACACTGGCTGGTTCTACTTGCATTTGTCTTCATTTCTGGTAGGAGCAAGGACCAGGATACAGGGCTACCTATCTTCTAGTGCAAAGCTGAAACTGCAGAGCTATGTCTTAGGTGTGCCAAAGACTTGGTAAGTGAAGAAGAGTGGTCCAATGATTAGATAACTAGCCTGGGGGTCTGGAAATACAGATTCAAATCCAGGTTCCACCAGAAACTCACTGCTTGATCTTGGGCAAGTCCTTTTGTGCCTCAATTTCCCCACCTGAAAAATGGAGGTACTTGCACTTCCCTGCAGCAGGATAAATACCTCCAAGATTATGGTGCACTCTGATATTCTGAGTGGTCATATAAATACCTAACATTTCTACCCAGAAGGTTTCAAGAACAATGAGCCAGTAGATGTCCATCATAATTCCATTCAGCAAGAGACAAGTTCCATAGACAAATATCAGCAAAGAACATCTGCAATATGTCAATTGAATATAAAACAGTCTGAGAAATACTTGTCCAAACTGTCTTCATTCTACAATGACCATGTATTCTCAGTGCTTCTCAACCTTTGAGCCCACAAGGGTGTGGAGTAGCATACCTGCTGCAACTCCCAGTTAAAACTAACATTGCTCAGTAAAACAAACAAAGGTTGGGATCAGCCTTTTGTTTTTTTCCAGAGGAGATGTGTTCATGGCTGCTGGCCACTGTCTGTGATAGGCATGCTCCGCAGGTAAGGAAAGAATTTCATCCATCAAGACTGCCAGCCAAATACCTTTGATAAATACCAAGTAATTGGAAAAATTAAGACAAATGATCCTATCGCTGCTGATACACTCTAATGGTTCAATATAGCACTTCATAGTAGCTGTACTCTCCTGTGGTTGCCGGGTTCCCAAGGTATACGGTGATGTACTTTACATACTGCATGACAGGTCCAGTACCTAAATGTTGCAATGTTTTTGTAGGCATCTGTTAAATTATTTCACTCATTCTTTTACTCTCCCAGGACATTGTTAATGACCCACAGTTTATAACTGGAGGAGCTACAAGAACTGACATTTGTCAAGGGGATCTTGGTGAGTGTTTATCTTTCACCCCTATGCTAAGATCTGTGATGCCAAAACATCCTAGTCTGTGGGGGGGAGGACTAGGACTTGTGCAATAACATATCTGAGGGCTGCCACTCAAGCAGCAGCCTCAATTATTGCCTTTGGAGGTAGGGAGGAGGCTCAAGAATAGCTACCAGCAGCACAGCAGGCAGCACTGCACTGGGTGCCACTGCTGCCTAGAGCGCAAAGCTGCCCTTTTACAGCTCTGTGGTTTGCCCCTTTTTTCCTGAGTTAGTGGAACCAGTGAAACTAGAAGTAATACACATGCTCTCATTCTAACTTCAGACCCATTTCTGGTTGCCTGGATAAAGGTATCACATTCTTTCCTTCAAATTAAAAGGAACTTGAATAGGCTAAGATAAGGTTTTCAAATTAGGGTGTACAACTCCGAATAAGGTTGCATTTAATAGCAGGAGCCCCTCATTGTCTCCTAATTACATTGCAAGTAACAGGGAGTGGGGTTTAGCACACTTTTGCACCTCAACATCAGCTGTCTCTCTCTCTCCAATTACCCCAGTGTAAGCGAAAACTAAAACAGGTCAATTTAACCCTGTTTCATTCATGGGTTAACCATCCTATTTCAATTCTCATTGGCCGTGTTTACACGAGACAATGACTGTGCAGTTGTTACAGCACAGTCATTTAGTACTTACATACATGAGTACTAAATGACTGCATCGCTGAATGGCTTTTAGGCGATGCTGACTGCGCAGTAGCTCATTACCACTGCTCAATAGCATCACGTCACACTTCATGCCACGCAGTGCTACTGCACGCTAGTAACAAGCTACTGCACAGTCAGCATCTCATGTAGCTGTGGCCACTGTGGGGTAAGAGCAGGCAGAAAAACATGGAGGAACTGGGGTGAGTTAAGTCCTGCAATAAACATGGGGCAGGGCACATGAACAGTGTATGTATAGGCTCAAGGGAAATCATCCATATTAAGCAAGGTCATCACATGATTAAGTTTTGGAACTTCTGGGTAGGGCAAAGTGAGAACACCCTGTTGCTGCCCCTTTGGAAATGTATGGGATCCGTAGGTTCCTCAGGTCAGATCTGCTCTGTGTCCTGTAAGCACATAGTATTCTGCAGGAATTTGGATTCTTGGCTACATTTATTCTCTCTCTTGACAATATGGGGCATGTCAGTGGGTTACCCAGACATACGTGGTATTTGCGTCCTGTAACAGGGAGATCTGGCCCTTTAAGAGGAAGCAGCTAGCCCTATTGTGGAAGCCCAGCTATGAGCAGTTAGCTGGTGAGGGAATATCCCACCAGCAGTTAAAAACCCAGAGGAGCGAGAGCAGAGAGTAGTGAGCTAGGGAATGCATCACTTTGTAGGCAAGAGGCAAAATAGACCCACGATAAGCTCACTACCAGAAAGGGCCATGCTAAAGAGCTAAACTAAGGGACCCTCTTACCACCTGGAGAAGGGATTGAAAGGTTTGTTTGTTGGTTGCTTGTTGGTCCAAGGACTGTTTGTATTTAGAGGATTGGCTAAGGAGTTCCCAAGGGGAGCAAAGCCAGCCTGCAAGGCAACTGGTGCAGAAACCCGCTTACAGCTCCCAACATGTGTTTTGATGTATTGATTAGCATGCTAATACGACATGCTACACTGTCACAACACAGCTACACTGTCTTGGAGGACCACATGCTTACAGACTGTAGTAGAAGAGGACAAAGTCTCTGGAAAGCGGTTACTATGGTAGAAAGAGGATGTCTTAAAGAAGACAAAGGTTATTTGCACAGGCACATGGTATTTATAGGACTAACTTCCATAATGCTGTTATCTTCTAAATTGCCTTGTTCCACACAGTGGGTGCCTGGAATTGAATGGAATTATAGTTCAAAAGGACCTCAACTATAATTGTACAGAAGTAAAAAGTGGTATGTCCTTGTACAGCACTATAGGATGGACCTAAAAACCCTAAGAAAGATAATTTTCTATTGTATTCTGTAGGGCTTTAGAGTAATTTCTGTGCAGCCTTGTTACATTTCCATGGAAAGCTATTTGTATAATTCTGTTCAGATTGTGTAAGACTTTCCATCAGAGGAATTCTGGAGGTCATGTGCATGTGGCATCCCATCAGTCTCTGATAAAATAGCTTACAGGAATTATACAGTGTAGTGGCTGTCTTGTAAGGGACACTCACTTACTTAAGTAAGAGGCACTCACTGCTCTGTTCACTCAGTGCAAACAACACAGAAGCTGTGTCAGGCTTTTTGACTGGGAAAATGTGGTTGATTCATTCTTGAGAACTGCCATTTCCCTTTCCTGAATCACTACCACAAAGCCAAGGTCTTGATTTTTTTCTGAGGAAAAGGAATTCACAGGACGTTCTCAAATTTTGGTCCTGCTAAAGTGAAGGGAAATTTTGCACTGGATTTTCTGAGGTTGAGAGTTTGCTCAGCTTCTATAAAACTTCCTAGAGAACAGCAAATGGAGTGGTTCTGCATTGCATCTTGCCTGGCTAGTACCAGACAACCCATCCTCTCCTTGAGTTTTTAAGTTAAGTAGGTTATTGATGCACCCCTAATTGATAGACAACCAGCCAGTATACTGCTAAACATAGCTGTGACTCTTATCAAGTGTCTCATGTGAAACCAACAGAATCAGCAAATGAAGCTTCAGTACCTTTCTTTTTGTGAACTTTTAGAATAATGGGCCAAAGCCCATTAAAATCATTGTAAATCCAAATAACTTGAGTAGAACTAGTCATGCTTTACACTGATGTAATAAAAAAAGCAAAACTTAGCCCATTGAGAGAGACAGCTGACAGTTGTGTTCCTAATTGGTTCTGGAGAAGTTTACATGCCATGGGAAATATGAAAATCACAAGCTAATGAAATCAACTTGAATCAACGCATGTTAATTCTTAATGCATACTTTATGAAATACGGATCACATAATGTAAAAAAGGCAATACTCTGATCTCAATTACAATTTTATACATCTAGAAAAACTCCATTGACTTCAAGCATAATAGTTTAACAGAAAACAGACTCATGGAGGCTATGACAAGACTGCTACAGAATGTCTGCCCTATATATTTTGTGCATTTTCCCAACATGTTATGGATGATCTATGCTTTGCTCTTTTCATTTTCCAGGTGACTGCTGGCTATTAGCAGCCATAGCTTCACTTACTCTGAATGACAAAACCTTAGCCAGAGTTGTACCTCAGGATCAAAATTTTGGACCTGGTTATGCTGGAATATTTCACTTTCAGGTAAGATAAACACACAACACAAAATTCAAACCCGTCAAGGGCCTGGAAAGCTAAATGTCCCAGTCTGTTTTGGAGTCGGGTTTTCAATTTACAGTTGAGGAGAGTGACTGAGATGTTCTAAACAGTCCTTCCTAAATGTACTGTACTCTCTGGATAAGAAAACCAGGAAAAATGTTAGAGTCATGCAGTCACACCTGGTTCCCTATTTTAAAGTGAAACACAGTGGTAGAAATCAAGGCATTATCCTAGGAAGATTTGAATATTCACAGTCAGATTCAACTCTCAATTACATATATTCAGCTCCACTAGCAGGAAATCAGAAGGGATGCGTAGGTGTAACCAAGAGAATCGTTTGACTCAACAGGCTATGTGTGTATGTTTAAAATGGCTTGAGCCACATGATGCTCTATATCTAATTCACATCAAGAAATACAGACACAACTCTCTCAGGGTATCTGATTAGTTCAGATTCCAATCCCTTCTGAATCGTCCAATACAGTGTAATAGAATTAAAGTGGTAATTTGTATAAAATAGTTAAACAAGCATACAGACTTAAATAAATACTCAGTGCTCAAATACCACAGTTCTAAGCATGGTGTTAGAGCACAAATAGAATACAATAAATCTCTGCTACAGAATTGTGTAGGTTAGAAATTCCATATAAAGAATACTGTTCTATACTTAATATTGTAGCTTTTCAGAATAATTTAGGGAAGCTGAATAACTTTCCATTAAACCCTGTAGAATTCTATAGGATTTGTTCATACAGAGATAAATTACGGTGGACAGAAAATTCCTCTCTGCCATGAATTTGGCTTGTTACTTATTCCATATTCTGGTGCCCTCGATTCATAATATGCACGGTCAGAGATGTAACCAGGCAGCTCCACACCCAAAGCAGCCACATCATGACCAATGCAGTACTGACTGCTGAGGTGTTGATCAGGGCAGTGCAATCAGCTGTTGCTGAGGTTGGAGCTCTTTTTGTATCCTCCACTCCCCTCAAAGTGGCTTCTGGGGCTGCCACCCTGGTCTCTCCCTCCTCCTATTTACTCTACTTTCCTCTCATTTCAATTCAGCGCTGTTTAAATAATTTACTACTGTTTATAACACTACAGTTTAAATGAAGTAGCGAGGTATCATTACCAGAAAAGCAGTGCAGTTCAAGGTAGGTCACTTTGTATCAGTTCAGGTGTCTATGTGTCATGTTTAGTAAAAAAAAAATCCTACTTTTTACTTTATTGAGAAGAGAAGTTGAAGGTGTTTTGGGAGAGAAGAGAAACTTGCTGCTTATTTTTGTTGAATTTAATTTGGCTCACAGAGTGCCATGTTTATAGTCCTATAACAGAGGCTATGCCTACATTGTTTCCCTTGCCCTCTGTAGATGATGCCCTCCACCAGGCCTCCCTTTCCTTAAGAAGGTGCTGAAGAAGCAGTATAGACATATCTAGTTAATCACCCCTAAAAGTTTCTGAGATAGATCAGAATCATGTTAGAGGAATAACTAGAGAGCGTCATTAGCCCTATCAAATACTATAAATTATTCAATGATCCTCTCTCTGTCCCTTCTAAACAGTTTTGGCAACACAGTGAGTGGCTGGATATCGTTATTGATGATCGATTACCAACTTTCAAGGGCCGCTTGGTTTTCCTGCACTCAGCCGAACACAATGAATTTTGGAGTGCTTTACTGGAGAAGGCCTATGCCAAGTAAGTGCTGGGAGTCACGTGGTACAGGCACTGTTCTCACTTTTCAAATACCCCCTTCTGTTTGTTTTTTCCTTTTGCCTTAGCTCTGACCTGAAGGTATGAAATTAATCTCCAGCTTCCAGTAAATTAATGGAAAGACTCCAATTGGCCACAGTGGGAGCTGGATGGAGTCCTAAAACATGCTCTTTGTTCCTCTGCTGGGAATGCTAATAATACCTACTGCTACGGATAAAACCTGGAATGTGACTAGCATTTGGCTTGGTATTCAGCAGACCACTGATCAACAATGATAGGGTCAAGACATCATAGTCCCTGCTAACCTGGTCCAGATCTGAACCAGTAATGAACCAGTGGTTCGAGAATGTCTAGAGGAAGAGGCGAATGACCCCAGTATTAACAACTGCACTGATTTAACTTGTGTTACAGCTGATTTATGCCCACATGAGTCAGAAGATAGGCTCAGCACATCATGAAAAAGTGTTTAAAAACATGTTTCACAGTTAAGGTGTATTTTTTCAGACTGAATGGCAGTTATGAAGCCCTGAAAGGAGGCAGTGCAATAGAAGCCATGGAAGATTTCACTGGAGGAGTTGGAGAAATGTATGAAGTTAGAAAAGCCCCTGACAATTTCCATGACATTTTGGAGAAAGCACTTAAGAAAGGCTCTATGGTGGGCTGCTCCATTGATGTAAGTAAGAAGCTGGAGTCGGTCTGAGCTTAGTTTCATTTTATGTACGTGTGATTTTTGTTTCAAAGTAAAAATGTTTTTAAAGAAACACAGATGAAATGGATGGCAAATAAATAGGGCACAACTTTATAAAGAGTAGCTGTAATCTAATATATGGGTAAAACCCTTTTGGTCGTTAGACCAGCTGATCAGAGGAAGAAAGTCATCAAACATCAACTTGAGATGTCCAGTTTGTTTGTGTGTGACCTGTATTTCCTGCCCCATTCTCCTGACCTGGGTTTGGGTTAAAGCTATTCACAGCCCTGTCACATGGAAGGGGGCCAGTAACTACTGACCTCAGTGATCACTACTAAGGTATTTTAGGCTGCAACCCTCTAGTGACCCCTCTGGGGGCTTAGGAGGCTTTGCAAGTTAGTTCATAAATGAATTTTCCTGCTCATGAAAGATACCAGATTTACAACTCTGAAGCCTGTAGTGCTCCACTGGAGTGTATGGGCAGCAGCTGTGTAAGGCAATGCTCTGCTGATGTGTCAGATCTCTGCCAAGTGAACACATTTCTAGGGATGGGAGAAGATGGTTCTCTCAGAAGTCTCAGTCAGTCCCCAGTGTGTCCAAAGGGAAAGTTCTGGGATGATTTTACTGAGGGCTATGCAATGAGTTGATTTTATTGGTTTAACAACCAGACTGAAAATCAAAAACAAAGTGATTTGGATTAACTTGACAAAACTGTTTTGCAGGTTTCTTAACAAAATACAAAAGCTGAAAAATGGTGGTTTGGGAGCAAAGGAAATGGTTCATTGCCCATGATGTTTTTGCTTTTGCTTTCAGGCACCCATAAAAAAAGTAAAGGGAGTGAAGAACTAAATTCACTAAGTCCGAGAAGGGAGAGGAGTACGTGGGGGTTCCCTTTCTATCCAGTAATTCAGTCATTAAGCCATTCACCTGGATATGGGAGACTTAAACCATTCTCTCTCTCATTCAAAGCAGAAATTTGAGGCAGGGTCTCCCAGGTTTCAAGAGAGACCTTAATTACTGGAATAGAGTTGATCCTGGGAAGGGGCTTTCACCATCTCTCCCATGAGAAGTGTTTGACTTGAGCCTGGGAGACAGAATGATTCCTTTTCATGGCAGTTAGGCCATTCACCTGGGCTCCAGTCCCTTATCCAGTAAATGTTTAAGGGTAAATGGACAAAGTAGAACAGTGTCAATCAGAAACTGAGAGCACCCCAACCAAAAGTTGGCTAGGATGCTTCCTCAGAAAATTTAGATTCAAATCCACTCAGGCAAAGAAGGGAACTGAACCTGAGTCTCTCATATCCTGCATGAGTCCACTAACTGTTCAACTATTAAGAAAGATGGGGAAGAAGTTGTCTCTTCCACACTTCATTTTTTTTCCACCCATAGCTTTTCAATACACCTGGGGGTAAATTTACAAATACTTGGGCAACAACCAAAACCTCATAGTTTTTGTGACTAACTTTTTTGCCCCAAGAATATCATCTAGTTCTAGTTCCAATCCTTAGAAAAAGAATTAGAATGAAACTTTCTTGTGGAGGAAAGGACTTCCCTATAAGACAATGTCATATGTAATCATTTGCAATACCTGCTAGTATAGCTACTGACTTATCAGGGCCTCTGGGCATGGCAACAGCTAAAATTGGCAATCCATTACAACTACATTTCAAGGAAAGGCACTTAAGTTTGTTTTCATATTTCAGACTAGCAGCATTGCTGAGTCAGAAGCTCGAACCCCTTTCGGCCTTATAAAAGGTCATGCATATTCAGTAACTGGCATCGATGAGGTATGTCCCAATTGTTCTGCATCAACTGTGTATGGTGGAATATGGGATGGAAATGAATAAAGGCAAATCTCATGTAAGACAAATGGTGGAAACCCACAGCTTAAGAGTAGTAAGTCATAAATCAGTGGTTCCTGAGCTGGGTGGGGTAGGTCTTGGAGTCATGAGCCTATTAGACATTCAGTTGCAGAAGTGAGACTTATAACCAGAAGTAGGGTCACAAGCTCAGGAATGAGGTCACCTGAAGAAAAGTCAGGAACCACTGTGACAGACTGCCCTCTGTGTGTCACATGTATGCCATTTGGCTGCAGAATTGGTGTGGCCACACAACACAAGGAGGGGACGGGATTTTGGCACAGAGTGCATCCCTGTACAACCATCGAGCTTCTTGTGCCAAAAGGGGCACGGGGTGGTGGGAGGCCAGGATCCTGCTATATGTATCCTTTGGCTTGTCTCCCTTGTGGAGTGGGGATCCTTAATTAGCATCCTAACTTAGCCCTAACTGCTAAGCAGCTTTGTTCCATGGTGGGAAAATACTTCCATTCCCTTCTCCCCATTTTGCCCTCCCATACACTTTCCCTGGTACAGTTCCCTAGTGCCCAGCTGAATGACACAGCCTGTAAACTGGAGAAAATTGATTAATGACAGTCAGCAGCCAAGGTTTGTTGCACTATCCGTAGGCTCATTGTAGTTTCAGGCCATTCAATATTTCCTTTTTTTCTAGGTGAGCTACCGGGGCCGGAAGGTGGAACTCATAAGAATAAGAAACCCATGGGGGCAAGTGGAGTGGAATGGCCCTTGGAGTGACAAGTCAGTGTTTCTGTCACTAGCACTTATGTTGCAAAGAATCTGGGTTAACAAAGAAGGGCTAAGTCAATATGTATATAGTGCTCTGCATTTATCTTCAGCTCATGGTGTTACTTAGACATTTAAATTAAGAGTCTGCACAAGCAATAAAATACTATTGCTATTATCACACCTAGACCTCAGTATTTTCCAGACTGCTTGGATCCCATTTAAAGGGACATTGCCAAGGTTTAGTCCCAAAATTTGGGTTTTGATAAAAATGTTATATATGCATATAATGTTACTTATAGAAACTTGCCTTACATATTGTATATTACTATATAGCATATGCTATTGCATATCACATGCCTCCAGATAAGGCAAGCATGTTTTTGGGAAGACAGAATGAAGAAAAAAAGTTACGGCTACATAGAGCAGGGATAGAGCCTGCTCTTCAGCACACCCTCCCTCCCATTCCTGCTTAACCAAAAGGTGAACTTCTAGCTGCTACTGAAGACTGGTCTCCATGGGTGAACCTACAATTTTGAAAAGAGCTAAAAATATCCTGCAAGGCTGTGAAATAGGAGAAGAAAGACTAGGAGTTGCTAATAGACAGCGTAACTGCTAGAAGAAAGGTTAGCTTGATTAGTGGCATATTAAAACATTAAAAAGGAGAGATGATTGTTAACACCTGTGAAGGGAAGAACATCAAGCCATTAAGTCAGCTGGGTCCCTCAGTTGCCTAAGTAGAAATACCACTGCTGCCTTGACCAGGAATCAATGCAGGAGCAGGAATCAAAGCAGAGTGCTTCTATTCCAGACAGAAAATCAGCTTCCCCAGTTAAGACATGCACTCTAATTTGGGAGGCCTAATTTCTGGGGAAAAGGCATGCATGAAATACAAGTAAATATCATATATTATATTAATATAAGTGTGGTCATGAATATTGAGGATAATTCCAATGGAAAATGTATATTTTTATATTTTAACATTCCCTTTGCAGTTTTTTCAGCATAATCATCCAAATGTTGGGCTGCTGAATGACCCTGCCATGTATAGAGACTGAGCAGACTCTCACTATGTAGCATCCCTCTACTGACATTCATTGTGTTCTGTTTCTAATGCTACCAGAGCTGCAGTGTACACAGTAACTAGGCCCAGTCAAGGAGCCAAGCTGCATTTAACTGTTAAAAGTAGTTACTGGGTCCCCTCTATGCCCATGTAGTTCTTTAATATTATGCTTGTTGTGCAAAGACCAAAAGACTCATTAGATCCCAACAGTGAAACTTCCTAAACTGCTTTTAATATCCACAATAGGCAAAATACAAATTATTACCATTTTAGAAGGAAACTCAATAGATGGTTTAAATAAATTAAGTTTTATAAAGTTTATATATATATAAACTTAATTTAATTTGTATGTATACATGGCCTGTTTCTTTTCTCCCTTCCATCACCTTACCTCCAATGTCAGCAACTGAGATTTTCCTTGTTTTACACTAGAGTAAATAAGAGGAGACTCAGTTCTATAATTTAATCTGATTCTCTCTCAACAACCTGTTTAATAATGGTGGATTCATCTACACGTGGTTTACTGCAAATCTAACTAGCTCTGCAGTAAAGCATTACAGTCTACACATGCACTGGTATTAGGGTGCAGTCAATTAATTAACTCCACCACAAGATAGTTCTGGCAGGGACAGTATTATCTTATGGCAGTCATTACGTGTGATTAAATGCATGTGTAGACAGTGACAGGAGCTGGTTGAGGCATGAAAGTGCTAAAGTGCAGGAGCTGCCTGCCGCCTAGCCACACAGTTCTGCACTTTCAGCACATTAATGCCCCAGCCAGCCCTTCCACCTCCCGATGTCACCATGTGGAGCCTGCAGTTGAACCCCTGTGCCCCCTGCCAGTCCAGGTTGCTCCACCCGGGCTCAAATTGCTGCTGTCCAGGCTCACATGTAAGTGCTGCACCTGGGAGCAGCTGACTCTGACTCAAACAGCTCCAGAGTTTATCATGTTGAACTAGTTGCGTATGCACATGTACCCAATGAAACTTAATCAGAATCGAGCACTGTTTCAAAACTATCCCAAAATGAATCCCAAATATGTATGATTTTTTGCTAAATCCTCCCCAGATTTGAGAATAATTGATTGGTATAATTACTGACCTTTGCATATTTAGGAATTAGGATCAAGACAACCATCTAGCTTATTGAAATGTTTATTCAGAGTCCCATTTCTGCCAAATAGAGCTCTGATTGTGTGCACAGAAGTGCTACTACGAGCCACTGTGTCAGTACACAGTCCCATAGAAGCCAACAGGGCTCTGAGTAGAAGCAGGAATCTTCATGACTATAACCACTTGCAGGGTAAAGGCTTGGGCTAGAAATCTCCTGCGAGACTTCTGCCACTCCATGCTTAGAATCAGACTGGAAATACACTACTACAACAGCAGTTCTGTAAGAAGTACCAAGATGTTTCTGTTTCTATCCCTCCTAATACCTAATACCTTTGCTTGAGAGAGTGCAGAGGAGAGCCACGCGAATGATCAGAGGTCACGAAAACAGACCTTATGATGAGAGGCTGAGAGCCATGGGACTCTTCAGCCTAGAAAAGCGCAGGCTCAGGGGCGATCTGGTGGCCACCTATAAGTTTATCAGGGGTGCTCACCAGGATCTGAGGGAACATCTGTTCACTAGAGCGCCCCAAGGGATGACAAGGTCAAATGGTCACAAACTCCTCCGTGACTGTTTCAGGCTGGACATAAGGAAGAACTTCTGTACAGTCTGAGCTCCCAAGGTTTGGAATAGACTGCCGCCAGAGGTGGTTCAAGCGCCTACCTTGAACGCCTTCAAGAGACATTTGGATATTTATCTTTCTGGGATCTTATGATCCCTGCTGATTTCCTGCCCCTGGGGCAGGGGGTTGGACTTGATGATCTTCTGAAGTCTCTTCCAGCCCTAACGTCTATAAATCTATGAATTTATAATACCAGGAACAGCAGAGGTGAATGAAAATGAGAAATCGAATTAAAAATAGAACTTCAGTTATTTGAATATATCTTTTCCCTTACAAAGTATAAGAGCTCTGTCTACTTCCACTTACTTTATTTGAAGCAGGATCTGACTCTAAATTACTAGGTGTGTCTACACATTCATTAATGTGCCGAAATTATGGCACATTATTTAGTACCTGTAATAACTGAATGCTTTTGTATGATGCCTAATTCCCATTGGTCTAATCTACTGCACATTATCATGGTTTTTGCTGGCCACATTAATGTGCAATAGAATTAGTCCAATGGGCATTAAGCATCTCATGTAGATACGCCCATTGGCAACAATGATACGGGTATAAAAATAAGGTTTACAGCACAGCAGGTTACTAAAACCTTGAGGCTTATCTAGAGCTTGGATCATAGTACTTAAATGGACCTTGGTTTCTGCAGTATACTCTGTCCTCAGGTTGAGCACTATTGCAAACACAGGAGTACTGGTTAATACAGTACACAGCCATCTAGAGATATCAAGACTGATCCTGCCACCATCTAAGTCAACAGTTTTTCCAATGGCTTGAGTGAAAGCAGGAGCAAGCAAGCACCCTCAGAGGTATCTGCTGTGCCTACTGTTCAAATACAACCAATCTGAAAGAGTTATCATCTGCTAAAAGGTCCAGCTGGTATTTTGAGTGAGGGAACAGGAAATGCCATGTAGCCTTGTAAAGTTTGATTTCTCTTTTCTTGTAGTTCTTCTGAGTGGCGTTTGGTCAGCCCATCTGAAAGGAAACGCTTATGTCAGACTTCACTGGATGATGGGGAGTTCTGGTATGGTACCCTGTTTAATAGCATAGATTCTGGAGAAAAATGAAGAGAGTAAGCAAGCAAGCCATGGGTGAAGAGAAGGGTGTCTCTGAACAAGGAAATTATTAAGTTAATCCAAAGAGAAGGCAAGGTCAATAAAACCAGGGCATGTACATGTGTTTGGGAGACCCAATCTACAATCACGTGGCTTGCTTTAAGCTGAAAAATCATAGATCAGGTCCCCATTTGTGCACATGTTCACTGATATGAGGAGCCACTGGAATGTGGGAATGTGATCTAAGTAAGTTGTGGGGGGTGTAGAGTGGACAGTATTAGGGGAGGCCATTGGGTCTTATGGGTCCACAGTGAGGGAGCTTGTCTGTCTGGGACTGGGGGCACTGGAGGGCTAAAAATAGCCTGGTAAGTTTGAAGGGTTAGGAAAGGCACAGCCCTGGGGCTCCAAATATGTACACACTTTCAATTAGATCAGGCAACTCTTAGCCCAGTCTACATAGGATGCTTCCTTAGGTGAACTAAGTTTGATCAGGCCAGCCATTTTTGCCCAGTCTAAACTCCTCAACCTAACTCCACTGAGTTAGGTCAATCTAAGTGTCAGGTCTGCAAATACCTCAAGATTCACATCACTTTGAATACAGATATTCTTAATAACAGAGTATATCTTTAAGATGTTTAATATGGTTTCCTTAAGATTTTGCATTAACATATTTAGACTATGACAGGTCACACCCAGAGTGATGCCAAGGCCTTACCACTCATGCAAGTTTCATTGGGACCTGGTGGTGCTCAGAACCTCTCAAGAGCTCATTTTCTGTATGAGCTTTGTGCTGAGATAACTACTATGCTCCAGACTGACCCTATGGTATTCCTAGCACCGTCAGGACAGACTTTCACTGCACAGTAGATTCCCTAATTCCTAAAACTGGTTCATAGGGCTTGATGTTACCAGTAGTTGTAAATGTGTATGATCATTTGTGATTGATACACATGTAATGATTGATACTCAACACCTTTGGAGTAAACACCCCTTTGGAGGATATATGCAATAGAGTGGAATGATGAAGTACCATAAACTAAAATGAAAGATGAAAACAAATGAGAAAGTGAGCACAGAACCTTATATGGAAACTGCTGTGAAAACATATAATATTATTGAGAACAATTGAGATATTGTGGGAGGAACAACCCGAAAGACAGCAAATAGATGATCTACAGATGGTGCCCACCTGTATCAGCCATACCATGCACTAGTGAAGTTGTGTCTGCCTGGTGTTGACACAGGGAGAACTTTAGTTCTGTACAATTGGTATGGCTCTAAGGCTTGATGCTGATCTCATTTATACTAGTGTAAAACAAAGTAATATTTCCACCAGTGTAGTTACTCTATATTTACAGTGCAATATTACTGCATGTAGTACAACCTAAGTCCAATTATTACTCTAAAAAGGGATTTAAGATGTAATGCTATGCAACATGATGGATCAAACAAAGGTGATTTCTCTGCAAACTGCAGGATCCAGAAAAAAAATAATCCACTGACTGATATTTTTATATAGAATACAGTATTCTTTTTTATTTTACTGGTGTTTGTCGTTAAGTGAAAATATGGAGTAGAGTTAAATGCTCACAAATGGCATGATGATTGTGCAGGGAAATCTATCTGTTAATTGGGACTTAATATTCAAGACCTGTGGGTGTGTCTACATGTGTATTTAAGTGTGCCTAAACTTTAATGAGTATTAAGTGGGTTTAGGCAGGCATCTACACATGCAGGTGTTAAAGTGCATTAATGAATGTGTAGACGCATTAAAGCGCATTAACACTTTGTGTGTGGACTGACTTGGGACTAAATTTAGTCCCAAGTCAGTCCACACACAAAGTGTTAATGCGCTTTAATGCGTCTACACATTCATTAATGCACTTTAACTATTTGTGCCTAAATTTGATACCTGCATTTAGGCGTGCATAGCCTAAATTCTCCATTTTTAAAGCACACACTTGTAAATGCACACCCTAATGCACCTTAAATTTAGACTAATACACCTTAAAGTGTCTCATGTAGACTCACCCTGTGAGTTCTAACCTTCTCAGGTGGCAGATGAAGGCCACTGATTGACTCAGACACAAATGGTTGGCAAACTGTAAGCAAATTATCAAGATCAAGTTTAGCAGGTTTTGACTGTTTAAAAACCTTCCACACCTGTTCATCACATTTATGCCTACTAATACCACTTGGATTGTGTCATCTCTCAAAGCATGGTTTACCACTTTGTCCCAGGTGGGCCTCACCTTGTGAAAGGCTGACTCATTCCTTTCACAGTAGCACATCAGAGGCCACACAAATGCACTTTCCCTGTACTTTGTGTTGTGTGTTTCCTTAAAGCCCTGGTGTCAGAAATCTAGCTCACAGAGCCACATCATCCAGCCCCTAGTGTTGGCCCCTCCCAGACACTATTCAGGACCCTTCCACATGCTGACCCCAGCAGCCATGGCTGTTTTGGCCTGTCCAAAATGGCCTGCATGTGGTGCCTGCTCCAGCTGGACTGGGTCAGGTACTGCATGCAGTATAGGTCATGGAGAGAGCACCATGTGTGCAGTGTAGTCCCAGACCAGCTAGAGCAGGTGTGGAATCCAGCAAGTGGAGGGTGAAGGAGAAAGAGGGCTTTGTGGGTCCCCCACATGCCAGATGCAATGCCCACTTTGGCTGGTCCAGGACTGCGCTGCATACAGAGCCCATTCCAGCTGGTCCAGGGCCCACACTGTACCCTGTATCCACCCTTGATTGCCTGGAGCAGGTGCTTTGTGCCACTCACATCCCAATCCAGTCAGAGCAAGTTCTATGTGTGGTGCTATCCCAGACCAGCCAAAGCAAGTGCTGTGGGCAGTGGATCCAGAACGCAGTGGGTGGCCCATGGGCCTGATCCAGCCTGTGTGACTGACCCTGTGCTGTTCATCTTGCCCATGGATTGGTCCTGGGCCACTCAACTGCTGCAAGGCCAGATGAGTTTGCCACCCCTGCCTTAAAATATGAAAGAATTAAATGAGCAAAAACCTAACATATTAGTTTTTGAAGTTTTCTTATAATTTTCGTGCCTGTAGTTTGCTGTCTTTTAGAGCAATATGGCCTTGTATGTAGAGTCCTTGACTGGAACTCAGGAGAACTGGATTTGATTCTTGGTTCTGCCACTGGCCTGGAGGAGACCTGGATTTGATTCATTGATTCGGATCACTGTCCCTGATTTGTTTTGGCTGAATCTGAATCTGAAGATTTGATGCTGATTCAGAGAATCAGCAATTCAGACATAGACACAACTTTAAAAGTTTTTTTTACATACCTCGACATACCAGCATGGCTCATGAATACTGCGATGCTGGGGCCTATGGAGCATCCCACAGAAGTGTGGGGGGGCCCTCCATGTGCTCGACAGCAAACCCAGAAGTACTTCCGGTCCACTTCCAGGTCCGCTGCGGAGCATGCTGAGGGCCCCCCCCCCAGGTACCCCTAGCTCAGTGATTGGCCACAGGGGAATCCTGGGTGTCCCCCCAGACCCAGGAGGCACCAGTCACTGAGCTGGGAGGCACAGGGGGGGCCCCCAGCATGCTTCCTGGAAGACTGGAAGTGGACCGGAAGTCCTTCTGGTCCATTTCCCTGTCTGTTGCCAAGCACACTAGGGGACCCCCCTCCCACCCCCCCCCCACACCCCACCAGCCCCCCCCCCCCCACACACACTCTGTGGGATGTTTCATCTGCCCCACCATCACAGCATTCACGAGCCCCTGCAACCTAGAGGAATGTAGAAAAAATATTTAAAGCTGTCTCTATGTCCGAATCGCTGAATCGATTCAGAGGGTTCCAATTCGATTTGGAGAGATTAAAGGGTCCTCTGATTTGATTCGGATTCAGAGATTTGGCCACCGAATCGGGCCAAAGCTCTGCTGAATTGGATCAGGGACCAGAGCCTCACACAGCCCTACTATTTATATGGTTTCATTTCAAATAGAAATGGGAAAATGGTCAAGAGATGAGAGGGTCTAGTGAATGTCACATTGTCAAAACAGCACAAGGCAGGAGTGTCAAATTCACCTTTGCTCTGGGCAGGATCCAAATCGTGGGTCCTCTCAGAGGCTGGGTCTGGACTGCAAGGAGCTTCCCAGGCTAGCTCTATACTTCATGGTAGTAGCAGTGGCAGAGAGAGCAGAAGGTTAACACAGCTGTCGCTCATCCTGCCACTGACACGTGTTCCCATTGGGGCTCTGTAGTTTGGAATTCAGTAGCAGGCCCTGCCCTTCCTGGCCCCTCTAGGAGCCCCATGGGCAGAGTGAAACAGCTTTATTAGTCAGATGTTTGACACTCCTGGCATTAAGAAAATGAGAAAAGGCTGAGTGAACTGTGTTTTGCAAATTTTAAAGTACATGTAAGACATCTTGAACAGGTAATGCATTTTTAATAATTCTTTTGGTCCCATTTACTTTTTTGTTTCCTAGTGACTAAGCAAAATATTAATGTGTCCAGGGCTGGCTTCTGAAATCAGTCATTTAAACTAAATTATTCTGGATTTACACCAGGTATACCTAAAATCAGTCTTGTAAGAGAAGACTACTGAGGAGATCATATTTTATATTCATTACTGTTTTTCTAGCAGATGGGAGGGGTAGCCAATACCAAGGATACTGGTAGTGGTTAGGAAATGAACCACCTCCCACAGATGCAGGTTCAAATTCTGCTCCCATTTAAACCAATATAAATGTAGAACAAGTCCAGTGAAGTAAGGGGAATCCCTTCACATTTACATCTGTGTAATTAAGAGCAAAATCTAACTCATAAGATCTGAGTGCCCTGTCAGTTTTACAGCATGTGGCCAAAAAGCCATAAATGGCACAGTGTGACTAGGAAATTGAGCTAGCTACGTAGAACCAAGAGGTGCTGTTATTCTCCTCTGGTTCTCATAGTGCCAAGGACTGAAGTCAGAATTAGAGTCAGCCTGGCATTCAGAGCTAGAGTCATGTGTACTGAAGAAAAAAGGCGAGATGTGCAGTAAGAACAAAAACTGTTGTTTGCTCTTCCACAAACTCAAGTTGTGAAAAGGCTCTAGTTGAGTGTAAATTAAAGGGGCCCCAGACAGGTGTTACTTGTGCAGCAGAATATGGGTCTCATGATACATGGAAGGTCTGCACCATCTGCATGCCAGCTTGAGGGGGCTGTGTCTTCTCAGCTTACCAGGACACTTACGTTCACTAATCACTACCTGTCCAGCATGAAATATGTGCTCCACTACATTATTTTCCTTCTTTATTTCCTTTGCTGCGTGTATGGTTCCTAGGGGTATGGTTCATGTCGTTTTGTATGTAGTGACTGTTTCTCCCATTGTTTCTCACTCCAGCTGTGATGCTGAGTTCTGAATGCAGACCCTACTGAGGTCAGATGTCTAATTTCAGTCATTTTGATGCCTACAGTTGAGGTGCCTAAGCAGGCAATCCAGATTTTGCCATAACTCAACTGCAGTTAGTGAAGTTAGAACACTGCAAGAGTCATCTCAGAGGACATCTACACATGCATTAATGTGTTTCAGTTAATGCACATTAAATCTTGTACCTCCATCGTGACATACTAGGAAAATGAACATTATGCCTGTCTTAATGCACATTAACTAAAGAGCACCATTTTAAGGGACGCTAAATGCATATTAGCCTATTTTAATGTGCATTAATGAAATAGCACAGATTTTTGTGTGACACTTTAATGCACATTAAAATAGGCTAAATGTGCATTAAAACACACATGTAGATGCACCCAGAAAGACATTAATCAGGCTCACTTATATCAGTGAAGGGACTAACACCAATGTAAATGAGAGGAGATGCATGCCTGCCGAGACAGGTCCTGGACAGCTGTATAAAGTGTATATCAGCATAGCTCAGTGTATAGCCAGTGGTGGTGCTCTGGTGTACACTAGCTGGTGGTCTACCTCTGTGTTCTGATGGTCTGAGAACAGAATGAGCTTATGGGAGTACATTTTTACCAGGCTGCTGCTGGTGGTGTGTCACTAGTGCAAAACACTGAGTTCTTTCTCTGGTCTTTCATTTAGGATGAAATTTGAAGACTTTAAAACACATTTTGATAAAGTGGAGATCTGCAACCTCACACCTGATGCACTTGCCGGCAATGCTGCTCAGAAGTGGGAGGTGACAGTTCACCAAGGGAGCTGGGTCCGGGGTTCTACTGCTGGAGGATGCAGAAATTTTCTAGGTGAACATCTATTTCTCTGGAAAGTGTCATACTCTTATGGAAGTATCCATTACAGACAAAGAGTTCTTTATTTCTCCCTTACTCCAGCCACAAGTGTGCAAAGAACAAGGCCAAAAGAATCTCAACTAACTTAACCCAACCAAATATCAAAATGTCCTTAACATTCTGCTTGAGATTTTCAGGGCAAAAAATACTTTTTTCTTTACCTTTAAGTTTACTGGGTCTGATTCTTCTTGCATAAATCAGTAATAATTCCAGTAAGATCAATAACCTTACAGCAGAGAGTACAAGGGAGAGGAACCTCCAGTCGTATTATCACGCCAAGAGTTGACCCTTTGTATTTTCATAAAACCTCATTTGTTTTCAACAAAACCTCAAACATCCTCTAACTTTTATCTCTTATTTAAGCCATTGCCATTTAATGAAATATTAGGTCTGAAATATGTTCTTATGTATACCAAACCTCAGTAAGCAGTTCAGGATTTGTTTGAGTTTCGGCAGAGTTGTAATGAGATAATTGTAATATAGGATTGAAAATGTTGGTGTTGAGGGTGGAGGGAAGATGACCCAAACCTCATTGTAATTTCCATTGTCCTTTTTTGGTTCTGTTTTTTGGGTTTTGCTTTCGTTTGTTTTTTTGAGGGGAAAAAAATCTGGTATTCTTTCCATTGGCAGAGACCTTTTGGACAAATCCACAAATCAAGCTATGTTTGACAGAGAAAGATGATGGGCAAGATGAATGCACATTTTTAGTGGCTCTGATGCAAAAGGATCGGCGTAAACTCAAAAAAATAGGTGCTGAAATGCTAACAATTGGCTATTCTATTTATGAGGTACTGTACTTATTTTTTTAGAATGCAATTACCATTCTGTGTCTGTGTCTGTCTGGGTGCTATACCAGTCTAATTTGGTATATCACACTCACTATTTTAGTCTCTAATCATCTGCATTCTTTAAACAATTCATAGAGAGCTTAGGTTTTCCTTTAAATTGTCCTTTCTAGAGAAGGCCGTTGCCTTGTGGCAAATGGACTTCCGCTTTCCTGAGACCCCTGCAGTTTTGTCAAAGCATCTGAGAGTCAGACCAGCATTTCTCAACTCATGGGTCACAACCCAAAGTGGGTCACAAGAATATATGAAAGGGTCATGAACAAACCTTAAAAATGGATTCTCCTTTAAAGGAGAAAAATGTGGGAAATGGTGGGTTTCCCCTTGCAGAGTTGCAGCCTGCAAGGGGCTGCTTGTAGCTGGGGGGAATGGGAGGACAGTGATCAGGTAGGGGGTGCCACATGCATGTGCATGTGCAGACATGTACATGACAACCAGGCAGTGTGGAGAGCAGCTCCTGCAGTTCTCTGCAGGTAAGTCTATTGGGTGTGGGAAGTGGGGCATAGATGATGCATCAAGGGAGAGAGGGGAGGCAAATGCCCCACCAGATTTGTGTGTCCACAGCGGGCACGGGTCTGTAGCCTGTCTGGACTGGCACAGTCAGAAGCTGCCTCCACAACCCAGCAGGCAGGACCCAGTGCAGGAGGACAGAGTGGTTAAGAGAGACTTGCCACTGCTGGGACCCCCACACCAGCCATGCCACCAGCAACACGAGAAATAATGGCTGGGGTGGGGGCTGCAGTGCCCTCACCTCCTCCCACTGCCAGCCACTCACCCTCTACCCCACTGCCATGGCCCATCTGCCACCGCCGCCACCACCAAGGTTCCCTCTAAGGTGCACGCATGCGCGGCCACACACAACTAAATGTGTGGCCGTGCACAGCCTTTTCAAGGCCACGCAGCAGGACAGGCTGGGGCCGGGGGCTGGCATGGGCTCCGCCGGCTCCAGGGAAGTGCTTTGCTCCCCCACATCAGGACCGGGGAGTGGAGCACTTCCCCGGAGCCGGCAAAGCCCGCGCCAGCCCCCCATGCCAACCTCCATCCCTGCCTTGCCTCACCTCAGGGAGGAGCCGCTGCCTGCCCCAGTGAGGCTCCGCCGGCTCCGGGACACTGCTCTGCTCCCCCATATGGCCTTGCGGGGCATGTCCCGCAGTGTCCCGCTACCCCTTAGAGGGAACATTGGCCACCACTCCCCTCAGGCCACAGCTCTATCCTTCAGGACATGGGAGCTGATAGGCAGCATGGGCAACCTCAGGAGGGCAGCAGTGGTGGCTGTGCCATGACATCAGGGTAGAGCCACAGCCCAGTGCATGAGCAGCTGGCAGTGGGAGGAGGTGAGCACAGTGCAGCGCCCTACTTCCCCCACATCCATTATTCCTCATGCTGTTGCTGGCACAGCTGGCGCAGGGGTTCCAGTGGTGGTAGCAGCAACAAACCTCACTGCCCCACTCTGCCCTCCTGTGCTGGTACTGCCTGCTGGACCATGGAGGTGTCTCCTTCCTGTTCCAGGCTGGCCAGGCTGCAGCCCTGTGCCTATTGTGGATGCACAAATATGGGGTGGGGGGCACATTCCCCACCATGTCCCACCCCCTGCCCCACACACTGGGGAGCTGGGGACAGGTGGAAGTGGGTCAGGAGTTAGGAGCACCAGTAGGGCTGGGAGGAGTGGGGGTCTGTGGTTTAGGAGGTGGGGGCACTGGCAGAGCCAGGGGGCTGTTTTCTATTTAAACCATTTATTGAGTCAGGACTACCCAACAATGTTTACAAATGGGTCCTGGTACAAAAAAGTTTGAGAAGCATTGAGCTAGACTGTTCACTGCATCCCAGCTCTACTTTGCATGACAGAGTAAGGTGAGACGAAGGCCAGGGTGCCAGCAATGGCTCTCTGATCATTAATGGTAGGCTGCATTATGCATGCATTCAAGGGTGGAAGTTTGGCTCTGTGATTCTAGATCATGAAGAATGGTGAGAGTCTGATGTATCTGTCCCAAAACTTTGATTACTCCGAACACAGTAATTAAAAAGTATCTCTATTGCAGAGCCCTAGCTCGGATGACCACTTGCCCAAAGACTTCTTCAGATACCATGCTTCCAAGGCAAGGAGCAAAACCTACATTAATCTAAGGGAAGTCTCTGATCGATTCCAGCTGCCACCTGGGGATTATGTTCTTATTCCTAGCACTTTTGAGCCACACCGGGAAGCTGACTTCTGCCTGAGAATCTTCTCTGAAAAGAAAGCCATTACTCAGTAAGTAGCCAGTGATGAATGGCTAGAAGGCAGTCTTCCTGTGTCTTGCTCAGCACTAAGGGGAGCCATGTAAGGCTCTAAGGGGCATTTTCCTCATCCTGTCCCAGAGAAGATATGAAGAATTCCACCTATTCATCCACTCCCTTTGCTGCTATGTGGCACTCCAAGGGATTTACCCATAACTCACCAGTATTACATAGTATAGTTCAAGGGTGGCCAATCTGCAGTATGGGTGCCACAAGTAGCACTGGAAGCCTATATGTGTGGCATGGGTCAGATCAGGGAGGGGGCAGGGAGCACAGTGGCAGATCAGGCAGGAAGCAGAAAACAAATTATCATGTTGGGCAGGGAGCACAGAGAAGGAAGCAGAAAGCAGAACAGCAGATCTGGCAGGGGAAGGGGATCAGAGTGGGGAGGATACTGGGCCAATTGTGGCATACCTGCCCAAAAGAGACACCTGCTCCCACTGCTGTAGCTTATTAAAGACATCAAAAGTTAGGCCACAATCAAATAATCTTTACTGTTGTTCACTAGATCTTGGCTAGGTATAGGTATAGCCAAGCATCAGATGAGCTTGGGCTCACAATAGCTTGTGCTATATCCATATATACTCATTTTGGTTAGACCAGTGGTGCTTAACCATTATGTCCCATGGGCTGAATGGGCAGTTCCTGGTCCCTCTACAGGCCAATCTAGCTAGTGGGCCTAATCTGGACACACGGACAGGAATAGGAGGCAGCCCCACCCTCATTCAGCCATGTGGGGAGAAAGAGGGCATGGCCCAGCCACTTGGGCATGGCCTGGCCATGCAGGGGGGAAGGAGGTGTGGCCAGCTATGCAGAGCAGAGGGAAAGA
>NW_005841870.1:1044911-1057534 GCF_000455745.1 Alligator sinensis
TGGACCCAGCTGTGCAGGGCTTGGGAATTTGGCAGCAGGGAAGGGATAGCAGTATTAATTACAACCACTCCCCCACTGCCAGATTTCCCACCCTTGTGAAGCCCTGCTGGCTGGATGCCATGGCTCTGCAGGCCAGTTTGGCCTGTGGGCAAGGGGTTGAGCACCCCAGGTTAGATTATAAGGTGCAAATCTACCTTGCCTTCTACTTGAATTCAGACTAACACAGCTAACTATGTCTCTCTGAAGAGTCAGTCACTGCTTCAGGATATATAGAGTTCTTCATGCAGAGTAATGCTCCTATCTGTTTCCTATCTGAATGACATATTTGAATAAAGGGAATAAGTTATTTACAGAAAAAGCCTTTGTACACTGTATGAAGAGTGGAATGAACACTTGTACCATACAAGTCCCACTCAAACTATTTTGTGGGTTGATTAAAATAGTACATGGACCTGAGACTCTATATAAGGGTACATTTTTCCAGAAGTTAATACTTTGTCCCATATTTGCCTCTGAAAAATCTAAACAGAAAGGATTTCCTGCAAAGTCTTTTGTTACTGAATGTAATTTTGTTTCCTTCAGGGATCTGGATGAAAATGTTGCCATTGATCTCCCAGAGGTAAGTATACAGAGCTATGGATTAGTTCAGCATAATCCAGCATGTTTTATTTATACTAGAGGAACATGTATACATCAGACATTTACTGAACAATAAACTAATTAACTGTGCAGTAAACATCTCAGTGTCTACACATGTGCCCCTATTAGGGCACATGAAACTAATAAACTCCACAGCAAGGTTGGGACTTGTAAATACGCACAAAAGGTTGTGCTAGATATATATTGTTCCTGGAGCTTCCTAGGAACAATAAACTGTGGAGTAATAAACTCCACAGTTTATTGCTGTGTATTAATGGCCCATGTAGACGTGCCTTGTTTGGTCAAAGCTGGTTTCTTTCCTAGAATTTTATGCAAGCACTGTTATTTTGTACGTGACTGAAATCTGCTGTTATGTTGGTTGTAATAAAACAACCATAATAATAAAAATAATATTTTTTCATGGGCTTGCTGGTAAATAGCTGGAGCCAGAAGGTAATTAAGGGCTGGATCCTCAGTTGGTATAAATCATCATAGCTCACTATTCAACACTAACAGCTCCCCTGAAGGTGCAGACGGAAGTGCAGCTCCTGGGTCTAACTCATGGCACATCACAGAAAGCACCATGAATTAGACTGATCCTCCTGACACAATAGATGCTAGCTGTTGGGTCACGAGGGTGGGTGATTGAGCTCCAATTTGGAACCAATATAGGGAGAGAGGCTGTGTTTCTTCAGCCTCTTCCCCTAGGTCCTCCCTCCCAGTTTGCATTTTGTCTCAGGATGGGAGAGAAGGCAGGGGAGGGAGGTCCGTTCTGGGGTTTTCCCAGCCACGCTGGAATGGAGAGGTAGGTGGATTGGAGTCCCTTCCAGTGCTGGCTAGGCAACTTTCAGAATGAGCTTCCTCCACTCCCTTCCCCCACTACCATTCTGAAAACAGTCCTGGGAGCAGCACTAGGCTGTGTCAGCTGAGCCCTGCTCCTAGCATATGCAGACAGAAGCTAATGAAGGTGCTTCACTTTGGAGCACCTTCATCTTAACCCTCATGTAATAAGGCTTCAGACTGTGGCAAGATCAGGCCCTTTTAAAGACTTTCAAGGGCCAGATGGGGCATACATTGTCAGTTCTGTCTGTGCCTTGAGCCTTTAGTAAGCTACTATATAGAATCCTATTACACAATGAAAGTCTAAGAACTCCCAAATATGTATGTACATTCAACTACCCACACACACTTATTCATGGGATATTGTGGGGTGAGAAATATCAACACATTTATGATAAGTCAGTAAGCAGTTTTTGCTTTTGAACATTCAAGTGTCATTCTCCTTAGCAGTAAGTAAAAGCACCGACAATAAGAAATGAAAGGTAATCATTGCTAATGCACTTGAAGACAGGGAGGGTTAAGACTTTCATTCCAAGCGAAATAAAATCATAAATGCATTTCTCTTGTCAAGATACAGAGGATTTTTCAATGCCCTGCTATTGAAAAATAGGTAAAAATCTACACATGAGAGCAAGTTTTATTTATTTATTTATTTAAATATTTCTCCATTTTTGTTGTAGCCCCCTAATCCAGCCGTAACCCAACAGGAAACTGATGAGGAAAAACAATTCCGGGCACTGTTTGAACAAATTTCAGGAGAGGTGAGTGAAAAATCACAGATGTCCTGCAAAAATCACAAATGTACTGCAAATATAGTGACCCAATATAGAGACATAACAGTAACCACTGCTGTCATTTTACAACTTTAGGACCTGGAGATATCTGCAGAGGAACTTGAAAATGTTCTGAATGCGGTATTGAAAAAAAGTAAGTGTCAGTACTAAACACATTTGCACTGAAACTGGGCAAAGCTCCCATGCGCCTTTCACACAAGGATTTCTAAATACCTTATAAATGTGATCATTTTACCATTTCCATTTGGGAGAAATGAGGCTCAGTTTAGCAATTAGCAACATGTCACATAGTAAATCAATGGTAGTGTCAAGAACAGGATCCAAGTTCCCTGATCCAACCACTAGTATACCCTATTTCCTGAAAGACCCAGTGTGGTAAAGGCCTTTAAGAAATGTTCAGCACACCCAGTTCCTTTGTAAGTCTCTTCTTATCTAGGAAAGAGGGAGGAGTGTACAGCCTCCCCTCTCTCCTGGGATGCTTTCCCCAGTCCAGGATTCCCAGCTGTTTGTCAAGGAGACTGCATTTTCCTCTCTGTTTCTCTATATCCCAAAGAAGAGTCAGCTGGAAACTTTCCTAACCTAGCTTTGCCATTGAAGGGAGAACTCAAGCCTAGCCTGCTCTGGGGACTCCAGTCTCAAGTCCTAAGCATCATGTCAGCAGTATGTGTTTGACAGATCCCAGCCTTCCTCCCTCAGGTCACATTTTCCCCTTTTTCGACTGCATCCTTTCCTCCACAGATATTTTAAGAAGCCCGAGCTGGAGTGGGGTAGTACTGGCCTACAAGAGTTCTCTTACAAGTCTTAACTGGTGGACACTATTGTACTCATGGGATCAATTTTTTTCTACAAGCAAAATATTAGAAAATAAATTCTCAGGACCTGAGCCCACACCCACTAAAGCCAATAATAGTAGATTTCATTAAATTCCCAGGAAGAGTATTTGACTTTGGATCAGATGCTCATTTTTAAGGAGTCATTCAAGTGTAAATGTAACACCCTTCAAGTGAAACACAAAAATAAATAGAACCCCCACCCTGTCACTCCTGCTCTGCAGCCTCAGATTGTCAAGATGGTAAAGTTCCCTGACTGATTGTTAATGAAACTCCAGTTTATTTTTCCCAAATCTAGCCCTGCAGGCCTTACTCTTAATAAGTAGGGATATTAAATGAGACTTTCACTGAAGTCAGTAGGGTTGCTCCTGTGTGCAAGATTTATAAATTTGGCCCCTGTGGTTCACTCCTTTCCAATTAGATGTAATATTTTAGCATGTTCTCTTTGCTAATGAATGCATTACATTTCTTTATGCTGTTAGACATTTTTAGATTGTTGTTTTTCTGCCCAGTGATGTATTTCTTATTTCATCTTTTCACAGCAAAGAGTATCAAATTCAAGAAATTAAGCCTCATTTCATGCAGAAACATTATTTCTCTTATGGATGTATCCTTTCAAATGTTATGGGAATACTTCCAGGCTCAAAGCCAAGCTGATACTGAATATGTATGAGTGCCTGTAGCTGTCTTCCCTGTTCCTAAGGCTAAGGATGTGCATGGTACTGCAATGAGGTGGAGGTACACTAAGTGCAGCAAATAAATGTAAACGTTATAGCCCAGCATAAACTACTGAAACTTATGGTGGGACTTTTCAGAAACACTCAGCTTTTACTACAGGCATCAGTGGGAACTGACTTTAGTGGGAATAGAGGTAGGCAAATAGAGGTACTCTAGTGCTGAGCACTTCTGAAAAACTCACCCCTTTGATTTATATTTAAGATGTGGATAGTTGAACTACTGAGCTGCAAGCTGGAAAACCTGGGAATCTCTCTCAGCTAGATCCTTGCACTGAGGTTCATAGCAAATACCTTTCTTTTTAATTGCTTGGTTACTACTGAAGCTTTTTGATTCTCCAGCTTGAATGACCGGATGCCCATTTATCTAATCCTTTACTATAGTTGGCAAAGCAACAGTAATGTTAACGTGGTATCTGGCTCCTGCTTGCTCTATCTGAGCCTATCTAGCCACTAAGTTCTTTCCTTTTTTGCTTTTGTTTAACTTTTCCTTGAATAGATGACAGATCCCCATGAGTATTTGCAATAAAAAAATAAAACAAAAACAACGTTATTTCCTCTGGGATACAGCTGCAAAATCAAAGCTCAACCCATGTTGGTCAAATGTAGTTTCTAAAGTTGGTGCAGTGTAGTGTAAGGTTGGAATGAAGTTGCAGTCACAATGCTCCAAGACGTATGCAAGAGGAAAGGGTTGTTGTGGGTGATATCTTTTATTGGATCGACTGCACAGTTGGGATAGACACAGACAAGCTTTCAAATGCAGGATATTAATCCTTTTCCTTGCCTCCTCCTAAAGTTGGTGAAATTATCAAGCAAAATTCTGTCTAATTTTGAGCAAACCAGGGAAAATTTATTCTTGTGCACCAAAAGCAAGTGGAGCTTAGTCAAAACAGTGCTGTACACAGAATTCATAGCAAATGTAAGGAGGGGTGAGCCAGCATGAGTCTAAATCACATGAAACATTTGCGCAGACCCCCTCTATTATATTCTACTAAATGTACAAGTTACAGTCTTCCATGGCTCAAAGTTTTAAAACTTGATGTGTAAAGTTAGACACCTATATCCACAATGAGGCACCTAAATGCATACCCTGATTTTCAGAAGTGCCGAAGTACCTTTATTAGTTTCCGTTTCATAGTTTTGCAGTGTTTAGGGTCGGAAGGGACCTAAACAGATCATTAGGTCTGACGCCCTGCCCCAGGTAGGAACAGGTGCTGGGATCATATCACCCCAGCCAAATATCTGTCCAGCCTCCCCTTGAAGACCCCCACGGTAGGAGAGAGCACCACCACCCTTGGGAGTCTACTCCAGAGCCTGGCAGCCCTGACTGTAAAGTAATGTCTCCTGATGTCCAGCCTGAACCTGCCTTCTAACAATTTGTAGCCATTATTCCTAGTTACCCCAGGGGGTGCCCGGGGGAACAGAGCCTCCCCCAATTTCTGCTGGTCCCTGCTGGTGAGTTTGTAAACAGCCACCAGATCTCCTCTCAGCCTTCTCTTGTGGAGGCTGAATAGATTCAGGCCCTTCAGCCTCTCTTGGGAGGCCCTGCCCAGCTTCCCCTTGACCATGCGAGTGGCCCTCCTCTGGCCCCTCTCGATGCTAGCCACATCCCTCTTGAAGTGCGGTGCCCAGAACTGGACACAGAACTCCAACTGCAGTTTGACAAATGCCACATAGAGGGGAAGGATCACCTCCCTGGACCTGCTTGTGATGCATCTGTAGATGCACAATAAGGTGCAGTTAGCCTTACTGACGGCTTCCTTGCATTGGAGGGTCATGTCCATCCTGGAGTCAACAATGACTCCAAAATCCCTTTCTGCCACTGTTTTGCCAAGAGGGGTGTTCCCCAGCCTATAGGTGTGTTGCTGGTTCCTTCTCCTTAGATGCACCACCTTGCTCTTGTCTGCGTTGAATTTCATCCTATTCTCATCTGCCCACCTCTGCAACCTGTCTAGATCTAGCTGGATTCTGTCCCTACCCTCCAGCGTGCCCGCCTCGCCCCACAACTTGGTGTCATCAGTGGATATGGACAGTGTGCTTTCCACACCCACATCCAGATCGCTGATAAAGATGTTGAACAGTACAGACCCCAGAACTAAACCCTGGGGGACTCCACTGCCCACATCCCTCCAGGTTGAAAACGACCCATCCACCACCACTCTCTGGGTGCAACTATCTAGTCCATTTGCCACCCATCTGACTGTGTAGGCATCAGTGCTTCAGTCACCTAGTTTTTTTAAGAGAATGTGGTGGGAAACAATGTCAAAGGCCTTCTTGAAGTCCAGGAAGATGACATCCACCTCGATGCCTTCGTCCAGGGACTTTGTGACCTGATCATAGAAGGAAACCAGGTTAGTCAGGCAGGATCTGCCCTCAATGAACCCATGTTGGTTGCCCCTGAGCATTACCTCCCCTGCTGGGCCCTTGCAGATGTGCTCCTTGATAATTTTCTCAAAGGTCTTCCCAAGGACCGAGGTGAGACTAACTGGCCTATAGTTACCCGGGTCCTCTTTTCTCCCCTTCTTGTAAATGGGGACCACATTGGCCCTTTTCCAATCCCCTGCTACCTGGCCAGAGTCCCATGAGCATTCATAAAGCCGTACCAGGGGCCCCGCTATGACCCCCGCCAATTCCCTCAGCACCCTTGGGTGGAGAGCATCTGGACCTACTGATTTAAGCACATCCAGCCCCTCCAAAAGTTCCTTAACTAGGTCATCCCTGACTCTAGGCATGGCGGTGCCTCCCCTGGGTCCATCTGTAATCCTAGTGGGGGAGGATTGTGCGTGTCCAGAGCCACTTAACATCAGACCAAACAAGTAGGTGCTTAAATTATGGGCTGAGAAAATTATCCAGGAGCACATCTGCGAGGGACCAGCAGGGGAGATTATGCTCAGGGGCAACCAACATGGGTTCATTAGGGGCAGGTCCTGTCAGACCAACCTGGTTTCCTTTTATGATCAGGTCACAAAATCCTTGGATGCAGGTGTCATGGTGGATGTCGTCTTTCTGGACTTGAGGAAGGCCTTTGACACTGTCTCTCACCCCATTCTCATTAAAAAACTAGGCGACTGTGGCATTGATGCCTACACAGTCAGATGGGTCACAAATTGGCTAAAGGGCCGCACCCAGAGAGTGGTGGTAGACAGCTCATTTTCGACCTGGAGGGATGTGGGCAGTGTAGTCCCCCAGGGCTCAGTCCTGGGGCCTGTAGTGTTCAACATCTTTATCAGTGACTTGGACGAGTGGGTGAGAAGCACCTTGTTCAAATTCGTGGATGACACTAAGATGTGGGGAGAGGTGGGCATGCTAGAAGGGACAGACAGGCTACAACTAGATCTGGACAGGTTACGGGGTGGGCGGATGAAAATAGGATGGGATTCAATACTGACAAGTCCCTGCACCCGGGGAGGAAGAACCAGCAGCATACCTATAGGCTGGGGAACTCCCTTCTCGTCAGTGCAGAGGCAGAAAGGGATCTTAGAGTCATTATTGATTCCAAGATGAACATGGGCCGCCAATGTGGGGACGCAGTCAGTAAGTCTAACCGCACCTTGTCATGCATCCACAGATGCATCACGAGCAGGTCCAAGGAGGTGATCCTCCCCCTCTATGTGGCGCTGGTCAGACCGCAGTTGGAGTACTGAGTCCAGTTCTGGGCACTGCACTTCAGGAGGGATGTGGACAGCATTGAGAGGGTCCAGAGGAGGGCCACTCGCATGGTCAGGGCAGCAGGGCAGGCCCTATGAGGAGAGGCTACGGGACCTGAACCTGTTCAGCCTCCACAAGAGAAGGCTGAGAGGGGATCTGGTGGCTATCTATAAACTTACTAGGGGGGACCAGCGAGGAATGGGAAAGGCCCTGTTCCCCTGAGCATTACGCAGAGTAACAAGGAATAGCAGCCACGAGTTGATTGAGATTAGGTTCAGGCTAAACATCAGGAGGCATTACTTTACAGTCAGGGTGGCTAGGAGCTGGAACCAACTTCCAAGGGAAGTGGTGCTCTCTCCTACCTTGGGGGTCTTCAAAAGGAGGCTAGACAGTCACCTAGCTGGGGTCATATGATCCCAGTATTCATTCCTGCCCATGGCAGGGGGTCAGACTTGATGATCTGCTCAGGTCCCTTCTGACACTACCAACTATGAAATTAGGCATGACTGCCTGATTTTGAACATTTAAGAACATAAGAATTGCCATTTACTGGGTCAAACCATAGGTACATCTAGCCTAGTCTCCTGTGTCACACAGGGGCTGTTTGATCTCTGTTATCATTGGACAGAGTCCACTGGCTCCTTGGACTCATTGGACAGCTAGCAGGTGCTTTCTAGTGTTCTCTGCTTGGTGCCCCCACTTATCACGCTAGCTGTAAAATTCTGACCTCACTCCCATCCATGTTATGTCTTTTGTTGTCCCCAGAAATCAGTTGTTGTCTACCTAGTGGCCTCCTTTTCTAAGAGAGATTTATAATGTTTCCTTGTGGGCATTTGCCCACATTCCTTAGGCAATAATTTGGCCTGTCACACAGTGGCAGAGTGGATGCTAAAAGGGAGCATGAAGTGGGTATGACCAGGGGGTTTTTCCACTGTTCCTCTCTCACTTGCAGCCTCCAGAATTTAAGGTCTAGGAAGTTTGATTCAAAGGCCTTATCACTGACTCTCATGCTCAATAGCTACTGATGCTCCTTTCCTCCAAGAATTTGTCCAATCCCTTTTTGAATCTGGCTAAACTGTCAGTTTCTACAATATCTTGTGGCAATGAGTTCCATACTTCAATTACACACTGCGTGAAAAAGAACTTCCTATTGTTAGTTTAAACTTACTACCTACCAGTTTCATTTTATGACTCCTGGTTCTTGTATTGTTAGAGATAGTAGATAATAAATCCCTATTTCCTTTCTCTTCACCATTTAGTATTTTGTAAATACTTATCATGTCCCTCCTCAAGTGTCTCTTTTCTAAACTGAATAGTCTTAACCCCTTTGGTCTCTTCTTATGTGAAACCCCCTCCATACCACTAATCATCCTTGTTGCCCCTCTCTGGACCTTCTCTAGTACTTCTATATTCTTTTTGAGGCGTGGGGACCAGAACTGGGCACAGTATTCAAGGTATGGATGTATCATAGGTTTATAGAGGGGCATAATAATACTTTCAATTTTGTTTACAATTCCCGTCTTAATAAACCCTAACATTTTGTTTGCCTTGTTGACTGACAGTTGCTGAATACTAAGGTGATGTTTTTAGCAAACTGTCCACAATGACTCCCAGGTCTCTTTTCTGTGTGGTAACAGCTAATGTAGAGTCCATTATTTGAGCCTATATGAATGTTTTCTGCATAGATGGGCATTACAGGAGGGCTCTGTCACAAAAAATAAACATGGAAAGGTTAGGCGGTGGGGAAGGAGGTAGAAAAAATGGTCAACAAGTCCAGCAGTCCCTGCTTATACTAAATTTCCAAACAGGGCCCCATGCTGTGTATTTCCTGGGATGTTGAATATTCTCAAACTCCCATGGAAATCAGCCCTTTGCAAGGTCAAGACCCTCAGAAACGAGCAAAAGCTGAACAGATTTTAACCCACGTGACAAAGGGGAAAGTTCAGACAAGTCTAGATCCCTGTCTATGAAAACTACCACAGCTTTCGACAACAGAAGTCCCAAACACTAACTGCCAGAGTCCATTAGCTTTAGTCTACGAATAAACCTATTATTTTTTTACAGGGTCAGCATTGGTTGAATCTGGCCTTAAGTTAGCAAGTCATAGTGAACTGGTCAAGCAATTCCTGTAGCATATAGTAGTATTTTTTATCAGATAACTGAATTCCCTGAGTCACTTACTGCCAATCTAAATCCAAAGATGCTCTTGCTTTGGAATAGTTTGTTTCCCCATTATTTCCATGAAGTCTGCATTATTTAGCTAGCTTATTAGTTATTACCATTTAATGTTCCACTAGATTTCTAACTGCAGTCATTGTCATTTTTTGAGCTACTCTACAACAAATATCACAGTATTGGACTAGGCAGCATGCCAAGCTCCCTAGTGTAGGTAATATTATCTATGTAAGGGTACAACACTGAATAATTTTTAGGAAACAAGGAATTTCTCTTAACCAGATTTTTTTCCTTAACGTGGGCCATAACAGTCCAGTGGTAATGGGAAGTTGGGATTTAATGAATTCAAGATTTTCTGGGATAAACTAAAGAAGTGGATAGTATGTGATTATATTCATCCTATAGCATCTTTTTTTCTAATTTATTTTGTTATATATTAATCGTTTATGTTATTATTTGTTATTTATTATAATTGATATGATTATTGCAGTAAAAAAAATTAAGAACCATGTATTTAAAAGCACAACATTAATACCAGCATTTAGAACATGAGTTCTTAAAAGCATTTTTATGTCTGGAGAAAATGAGATGGTTATAGTTTTCCAGACCCTGAACCATAATGTCTTGCTGAAAATATCAGAGATTATTATAAACAGAAAGAACTACGTTTGAGGTAAGGAATTTCAGAAATGTACTTTCCTGGACTCTAATCAAAATAAAACTTAAGAGGATTCCATTACTCTTGATTTGCACAAGAAGAAAGTGCTGACTCACCACTTGTGGGAAATAATTATTTGAGGAGTCAGTACATTGTCACTGCTTATCTATTTAGAGATCAAGACTTTTAAGGTTTGAAACAGTATTAACCAATTAAGTCCCAGGCCTACAAACACTTGCATGTGCTTAACTTTAGTTAGGCAACCAATTAGCTCAGTTGGTTAGAGTTCCATTACTTATAGTAATAAATTTAAGCATGTGAATATACATCAGTAAGATGGGCAGCTGAAATTGTGTATGCAAATAAGGCATCATAATTGTTTCCCCGTGGGGTTTAATTGTCTACTCCAAATTCATGCTGTAGCCAAGCATGTGAAATATGTAATTCTCTGCTTCCTGGAGGTCTTATAAGAAGTCACAATAGTTTTCTTCTGGGTCATTGACTTAATCTCTCCTTTAATTACAAGTTTTAAAAAATGATTTATTAAGATATAAATGGAGAGATTTCCAGATATTACTGATGAATGCAGTTAGAGTGATTGTAACAGTAGCTCCAACTCATCCATAATGCAAAGATCAATGTTTATTGTCCCATAAAGAAAATATGGACTGTAAATTCAACTTCATAAATATTTAACATTTGGGTCACATACCCTAAATCAATTTTTCCAATCTTCACAATTATCAAGATATTTGGTGATTTTCTAAAAGCTTCAGTGACAAGTGACTACATGAGAATCTTCATTTTGTATCTAAAAGTTTTGTATCTTTTTTTCTGTTTCTACCTTCATTGTTGTAGAGAAATATAGAAAGAGAATGAACCTTACAGGTTCAGAAACCAAATTTTAAAAAAAAAGATTTTTTTTAAAAATTGACAATTTTACAGAGGCCAACCAATTATTTTTGAATACTTCAGGTTGAAAATATGGACTGATTTTTCACCACAATCTGCTTCGTACAACAATGAGAGATGGATCTCAGATCTGTCTTCAGTTCCATACTTGGACTGAATCCAGACTAAAGTCTAACATAGACCTAGAAAGAACTACCTGGTTCACCAGATCCACTCCTTTGTGCTGGCTGGTAACTTTGCAATAGGCCTTAAATCCAAAAGGGTTCAGTCAACTTATGCTACCTTTGTAAAAAGCAGGTGTCTAGAAAACCATATATAAACTATTTCTGCATGTGTTTCAGCTGTGCTAGAAGATTCCTTTATATAACTCATTGCTGAAATTGCTACATTTTTCCCATGCAGAACATCTTTCTTCTTTTTGACTTGGATAAATCTGGAACCATGTCCTCCTATGAGCTTCGTAACGCCCTGAAAGCTTCAGGTAACAGGAATGTTCAGTCTTATCTGGGGAAAAAGCAGAAACTAACCAACTTGTAGGGCAGATCATCAGCTACCAAGGGAGCTCTGAGAACGAACATCAGCTGTCTGATAGTAAAGACTAGATCCAAAAAAAGGACTTAAGTGGAACTTAAGCACCTTGGTCTAATCTGTGACCCTGGTAACTCCCAGTCAGCTGCTGCCAAACCCTGACAGTGCTCAACAGAATAGGGCTGCAGCTGCCACCATCTTTTAAAACAAGTGGTGATGATGCTGCCATTCCCTTCCTCATGTGTTTAGATAGTGGTTAAAGGATTCACCCCAAAAGTGGGAGACCTGAGTTTAATTTCCTTCTCTTCCTGAAAGGATTCAAATACATATGGTTTTAGGAGAGTGCCCAGACTAAGGGCTATTCTGGGCAGAGGTGCTCTCTCTACCCTCCAGCTGAATGTGCTGCAAGTAGCAAAAAAGTCAAGATTCACTGGGCCAAGAGGACAGCACAAGAGAGAGCCTGACCTTGTGCCCTAGTGGGCAGGCCCTCCCTGGTTCTGTTCCCATGGCCTTGTGCATCATTTATCTGATAGTTTGGTTGAGCACTTGAGGGAAAGTGGGTTATCTATATGAATTGCTCATTAGGTGAGAATTTGGGTGAGTTGTACAATGACCCATTCATCTATTTCCAAAAAACAAACTTTGATAAAACAGTTGTGCTTGTCTTCTGACCAACTTGCAAATGAGTCTTTATGAGGAGACATTTCCTTGTTTTGATCCAAAGACTGCCTGCTTTAAGACACCTGCTATAAGTAAACCTTTGAGCCAACACAGAGCACCACTGAAATGCACACAGGCACAGCAAGTGACCACAGAGAGGAAGGTGCAGCATGGGGGGGGGGGGGGGGTAAAAACAGGGGTGCGG
>NW_005841870.1:1057591-1072145 GCF_000455745.1 Alligator sinensis
GGGGGGGGGGCCTTAAAACATGCTGTTGCAGAGATCACCTCTACTAGAAGGCTGGATGAGAGGAAAATAAACTATATACATGGATTTGCGTTTTACTTTGCATTTGTTAAAAGAATCCAGTTTTGCAAAAGTTCCTCGAAACTTCATGGAGGCAGAATATTCTTTCTATGAATGAACAATGCATGGAGTGAAAACATCAACAAGTCAACAGTTTCTCATTTCAGAATCCAATATTTATTTCAGATGAAAATTGTTTTGCTATTAGTTCAGTTTCTGCTGGAGGCAGATTTTTCAACTAATATCTAGGCCAGAGGTTGACAAAATACAGCTGGCACACAAAGCCACAGGATCCAGCCAGCAGAGCTGGAGCATTTTGCCTGTACCCATGCCCACACCAGGGCCAGGTAGCAAACACCTGTGCCAGAGCTGGGCAGTGAGCAGTTGGGCTCCTGCCACTGCTGCTTCTCTCCACCCTCTTCCTGCTGGCTATGGCATGGGCACAGCTTTCAGCTGGTAGGGAGCTGTCCTGGGCAGCTTCCTGTTGTGCTTGTGTAGCAGCTGGAAGGTGAGGCTGAAGGGGGTGTGGGGAAAAGTGTCAGTAGCACGGACACAGTTTGTAGCTGCCCAGTTCTAGTGCAGCTCCTCACCAGCTGGAAGCTGTGTTCACACCGCAGCTGGACAGTGGGGCTGGGAGAAGTGGTGGCAGCACGGGCACAGCTCCTGGATGACTGGCCTCACTGCAGGGGTAGGGGGCTACCAAAGCCACCTAGTCCTCCTCAAACTGGAGCTGGGTTGCTCTATTTCATAGTTTATAAAGGTTCTCAGCCTCTGATCTACAACATTTATTAAAGATTCATAGATTTCCTTTCAGGTCTACTAAGTTGCTTACTGTGCATGTGCGTTTGTATACATATACAGGCTTTCAACTCAATAATTACCTGCTGCAGCTGATTGTCCTGAGATATTCTGATGAACAGTTCCAGATTGATTTTGACGATTTCCTAAACTGCTTAATTCGCTTAGAGAATGCAAGCCGTGAGTATCCATTTCTGCTGCAATTGTTTGTTCCCATTAAACATCATTTCAGTGGAGTCTCCAGTGTAATATTTGAAATCAACTATGTAGTTTTAATTGCTTTCCTGTCAAACAAGGGCTGTGTTTATTATTTGCTTTTGGAACAGTTCCCCTCCCATGAAATAAAAACACATCCTGCTGCTAATGGAAAAAAAATATCTCATTGTAAATGGATCCTATGCCTCACAGCTAGCTGGAAAGCATGGGAAACACAGTGGCAAAATGTCTGTTACGTCCCCTCCAAAATTTGGTCCGCTGGTGGATAACAGTTTGTGGCTGCTCTCAGTTAGTAGAATAATCCATCCAGTGGAAAAGGTTTCCACTGTGATCTTGAAGGATGCCAGCTTAAATGCTTCTGGTGACCCAGCTGTAAGACACATGCTGGTGCTCACATCATATGTCTTTTAAACATTTTTTTTGCTTTTGTCTGAAGATATATAAGCTATAATAGAATTATGAATTCTGTTTCTCAGTTCTGGTGGGGGTGATCATTTTCCTTATGAATAAAACCTGTTAAGAAGGGTGTGTAAACCAGTTTGGGTAAACTGAGAAGTGATCCTCAACTGGGCTTAAATCTCAAACCAAATCCAACCCCTTTATTAGGAGCAAAGACAATTTAGTTAACTTTCTTAAACATTTTTATTTTTAAATTTGTTTGCTTCATTTGCTTCCTGGTTCCAGCCTGCAAAGGAAAAGAAGAGTCAAATACTGAAAGGGCAGTGGGGGAAAGCAGAGGAGAGAGAAAAAGAGAGAGACAGTTATTTTTACTGTATTGCCACCATAATTTTTCCAAATCAAGGAACGCAGGTAGCCAGGATAAAGTGCAGACAAGTTCCCAAACGTGGTTGCTTACCATACCCAAACCACCAACTCTTGGTCAAATGCCAAAATCTTTGCTCAGGCAAGAAATCTCAGGAAGTCAACAGGAGTTTTGCTTAGTAAGGGTTCACCACTCATATATAATAAGCCTGGACAGAATGCCAAATCCTCCCTCTCTGGGGAACAGCTGCAGATAAAGTGTGATATGGAAACCTTATGCCTATGAATATGGATGAAGTATATTATGTTCTGAACTTTATTTCAGGGGTATTCCAGGAACTAAGCATGAAAAACAAGGAAGTCGTTAACCTGAACATAAGTGAGGTATGGTCTTTACTTCACTGGAAACTAAAATAGTGGAATGTTTATGGACTAAATGGGAGTTTGTTTCCAACTCTAACTGGGCCAAGATTTTACCCTTGTTGCATTAATCCTTTCTCCTCTGTGCTGATTGCTCACAGTTTTGCTCCATTTCACATTCAATGCTACCCTTCTTTCTTCCTGGGTTCAGTGTAGCTGCTCAGAGTAGATTGCCTCCTGTTTCTCTCCAAATCACTGAGTATCCATGACAACCTTTTACTGTGGTCTGCACCTGATGGGCAGCCAGCATGCCATGCCAGTGGCTTCACATGCTAATCAGCATCTTTTCGTTGATTTTTCAATCCAAGCATAAAATGAGAGGCAACAGGTGGGTGCAAGGGACAGATGCAGTGAACACCAGGAAACATTGTCACCACCTAGCTCAGCAGTCCTTAGTGTTTCAGGGCTTGCAACCTTGTTTCCAGTGTGAGCCCAGCTTTTCCAAATGAATTTCCATGCTGTTCAGGACCTCACTGAGGATGGTGACCTCTACTTTGTGACCTGATACTCTGACACTTGGAAATTCATTTAAATAAAGGTGCTTAAACTGAACAACCTTATGTGAAGGAGGTGCCTGGTTTCCAGGTTCTATCCCTAGTATTGGGAATTGTTACATTCTTTCAATTTTTTGCCACCCCAAGACTTCCTTTCTTATAATACCTGGCCTAATTTTGTTGTCTTTTATGCCCCCTCAGAATGATTTCAGTTAAGTAAGTTGAGTTACTTCGCCTTTTGACTTGTGTAGGTGCAGGAAGAACGTGTCCTCTTGTCTTGTCTGCTAGCCATGAATAGGTGCTGGACTCTCATCGTCATGTCTAATGAAAATACCTCTCGGCTGCAGCTAGGCCCAGGCACTCCCACTTTGGAACAGGCATCAGAAGGCACTGATTCAAAACAAGATAGAGCTGTACAGGCCTCTCTTTTTTTCTTGCTTAATGTCAGTAACTGAGCTTATTGATCTTAATATCTGGTCTTTTCTCTATACTAGTTTATCAGCCTGGCAATGAACATTTGAAGATATCCAGACTGGACTTCAGGAGTCTCTCAGGATGGTGCCCAGAGAGCCACATTCACCTTCAGTATAAATGTATATAAGAACTTTGGTGCCAAGGGAATGCTTATACTTCCCAGCCCCTCTCATCTTTGCCCCTATCACATTAATGAAAAAGATCTTTAAGGAATGGAATTTGTTCTATTTTTATAAAGATAAGTTTGAGATTTGCTGCTGTGTACTCAGGGATGTATTGGAATGAGACACTTTGCTCATTTCAAGGAAGCTGAAACTGACAGTCTTACAAGACGAAGGCCTTTTATAAATACAATTCTTTTAGTCCCCATTTACTAGTAGCAGGAAAACCCAGCCATTAAAAGTCTTCATTGTTGCTTAACTACCAATTAGCAAATGCTCGTTAAGGTATATGTTGGATAAAACGTTGTTACAGCCAGACCAACACTGAAGAGAGTCTTGCAAACTAGTGGAGTTACAGATGGGCATCTACTCTTAAATACTTCTAGAGGGGTGGTCCTGATTCTGGCTTGCTCAGAACAATATTTGACCCAAAGCCTGGCCTTGTTTACAAATCCTGATGAGAAACAAGAGCTTTCCTTTTACTTTACTTTCTTCCCCTAATACCAGCCTAGTCAAGTTGTAACCCACAAGCCAACCATGTTTTGCAGAGTAATGCAGTAATTGGCTGCCTTCGTTTTCAGTAGGAGTGCATGGTCTTTTGAGATGCCTGGTCCCAGCATACATCTTGAGTAGCTAGAACCTGTTTCCACATAGACCACTCCTCTGTAGTGAAAAGGAGTGGCTTCAGACTGTGGCATTTTATGCAGATTATCTCCAATCAATATTAAGTGCCTGTACCTTCCCTCAGTTTTGTGTTTAAGCCAGATCCTGCTCAAGTACAGGATGTGCTATTCTTAAATAATTCCAGACAAGTGCCTACCCAGAAATCAAAGGCCTTACAGGTCTTTATATGTTAGTTCTGGCTTGTTCCCTAGAGCAAATGTACAACCTGTGTCTGCTTTGCAATAAATCATGTGTGCTGGGGTTGTTTTCTAAATCATTTTTTACAACAAATGCAACAGCTGTTTGAGCAGTTTCTTATCTTGTAATGTCCAAGTCCTGTGCACCAAGTAGCTGGTGCTTTATTTTTGTAATTTGGTCTCGTAGATAGTTCTGAAAAGGAAATCAAACCATAATAAATATGAAGTTAAAATATTAAGAATGGTCACCTCTAAGACAGCAGCTGCTTCTTACTATCAGTAGCAACCTCAGGCCTGTATAGGTCTGGATGGTTCTTGAACTATTTACGAGGCAGGCAAAGACCATGGGTATGCTTACAGTATATGATGAACCAAGGGAGTCAGCCCCATACAGGGTACTTATTTTTCATTACAAGATTTTATGCCTCTCTGACATTGTTGGCAAAGACCTAGCATAGTTATCATATGTGAAAGCCCTTTAACTGATTCTGGAGCTACTACTGACAGACTTGTACAGGGGTGGGTCCCAAACTGCTTAAAGGGGCTGTTGTGACATAAGACAGTAGGGAGCTACATTTACATTTCAAAGTGAGCAGCAGACACTTGGTTAAAATCTGTGAAAGCTAGGAACATTATAAGAAAGGACCATAAGTTGCGATTAATGTAGCCAATACATGGAATGTTACTTTGCTATAATAAATGTATTTTTGTTAAAATGTTTAGATAAATTATAAGAACAAAGCAGCCTCATCAGACTATAAACTAAAGTATAGAGGTAACAAACTAGTGTAAATGGAAGGGAAATAAAATACAAGTTTCCCTTTTGGTCCTTTTTGCTTTCTCAAGGATATAAATCTTAACTAATTGACACTTTTCTGGTCCACAAGAGACCTGGTTTAATTCAGTTCTGAAAGTTTCAGTGAAACAAAGAAATTTAAATAAAACCAAACAGAGTTTATTAGAATATGAGGCTTACATTTGCCAGCCATCTATAACTAGTAAGTCTAGGCTAGGGGGAGATTTGGGGATTTCTATGAGACACCTGCTGGACTGTTTGCCTGTAGGACTGTTTGGAAGACCCCCTGCTGTGGAGCCTGAGAGCCTGGCCAACTTTGATTTGTGCCAGACAAAACGTATCTGATAAGATTATACTTTTCCTCAGCTATTAATCTTGCTTTGTCATTTAATCAATAAACTTCTCACATTGGTTGGAATGACGCAAGGATCCTTTTAAAGTTTATTTTTTACCAATCCACCCCTATTAAAATTTGTTAACAACATCTCAAGGGGAAGTCCTATAAGTTCAGGAAAGCTTAGGATAGAATCTGGAATGCAAACTCCAATTTCAGCCTTTTCCAGACCTAGGCTTTCAAGGCCATCTGTTCTGGAGATATGACACTTGGATCAGAAGTTCCAGCCTGGACTTCAGCTCCGGCCTACCTCTCTCCAGTATATATTGATGCCCACACCTGAAGCCCAAACCTATGAATAACAGATTGTCTGCCTATGAGTGGAGCTTCATCACTCATAGGATACTAGCTTGTATCACATCTTTCTGAAGTGATGTTAAAAAGCTATGCAGGAGCAGAGGGACATCACATGCCCTGTCATCTTATCTTCCATGTCTTGCTGTTTCTTTACCCAGGCTAGGGATGGGAGTGTCTCAGGGAAATTAGGCCTGTTATAAAATATTGAAATAACTCAGGGAAGAATCATTGGTGGTTTCATTTTGAAAAACTTCTTTGCATTGAATAGAAGAAAATTGTTAAAACAGCTAAAGAACCAAATAGCCTCAATCAACCAAGTTTGAGAAGTTGCCTGCATGCTGCAGGTCCACGGAAAGGAGAGCTAACAAGCAAAACCAAGTTAGCCAATGCTCCTCCAACTCAGCCCTAGCAGAGGGGCAGGATTCTAGCCTGTACTACAGACTTTAATAACCCCCGTCACCATGGCAAGAGGGCATCTCACAACCTGTTAGGGCATAGTTGTCTTCACAACACTGAGGACGTAGGGAATGCTCCTATCCTCATTTCATTGACGAGCCTACATTAGGGTGGCCATCACAGAGGACATACCAGTTTTCTGCTACTCTGTCCTCTATTGATACGAAAGCCAACACCATTATATCACATAAAGGTGTCCAGTTTCGTATCAATAGAGGACAGAGGACAACCAGACTTTCCTCTATGATGGCCACCCTAGCCAACATACCTTTTGAAGATGTGGACCTTAGAGACCTGTCCAAGATTACACAAAGAATTGAATCTGGACCTCCTTAGTACCAGACTACCACTCAATTCCTTCTTTATAGTAAAGCCCATTCTCAAAAGGAGACAATGACCTCACAATGTCCATTTTAGACTGGACATTAGGAAGAACTTCTTCACAGTTAGAGTGGCCAAGGTCTGGAACGGGCTCCCAAAGGAGGTGGTGCTCTCCCCTACCCTGGGGGTCTTCAAGAGGAGGTTGGATATGCATCTAGCTGGGGTCATCTAGACCCAGCCCTCTTTCCTGCCTATGCAGGGGGTCGGACTCGATGATCTATTGAGGTCCCTTCCGACCCTAACATCTATGAATCTATGAATCTATAAGGAAAAGCTGCTAAGAATAGAGGACTAAGAAGTAACCCAAAGTTCTTCTGTTCGATGTGTGAGTAGGTGTGAGAGAGTGTTCCCTACCACCATGAGAATATGATGACTTTTCTCAGAAATGGGAGAGCTTTCTATTTAATGAGATAATGGACTTTTGATCTACAAAGTCAGGGAGGGGAATTGTGTGTTTGATCCAAAGAGCTTAAGGTCAAATCCAGTTCTTTCTGCCTTTTTTAAAATCCAGTTCTTTCTGCCTTTTTTAAAAACAAGCATAGGCACAAAGCTATGCATCTTTACAAGATATATGGCAAACTATTTCACTAAGCTTTGACAATAATTTGAGTATCACTTTCTCTGATACACAGGTTATTAGTGAGCACTGGTTCGTTCTGGCAGCCCTGTCTGTCTGCTGATGGAAATGTTAAAGGAGCTCATAGTAGATATCGTTTTCATAATATTCACTGAGCTACAATAGTTGCCAGAATCAGTAAGATCTTCTACTGCCCGGCACAGGCCTCAACCTCTGCCCTCCCCCGCCAGCCCTGTTTATAAAGCACAGACTGCTGGATGATAGCTGAGGCTGCCTGCTGTCAACAGAATTCATTGTCAACTGATTTCTCATACGCTATGTGGTCATCTCAAGGCTCTTAAAGCAAATGCCTCAGCTCCTAAAGCAGTCACTGAAGGGTTTCAGGAAAAAGCACCTTTTTAGGCTTAACAGCATAACACAGCAGTTGGCACCGTTTTCCAGCAACAGGCTGAAATGGCTCAGCTCCGGCTGGAGGCAGGCTGGTACCAGACCTAGCTGTCACCATTACCGCCACAACTTCTCCCTCCCACCCACTGCACTGCAGTGCAGGATGAAGCCCCCCCACCACTAAATGCTGCCAAAGTCCCAGCTCTGTGTACTGGATCCAGTGGCTCTTGTGGAATGAGTTTGGCCTGTAGGCCACAGGGTGCCATCCCTTGGCTTAGCATCAATTCAAAATGCAACCGAATGAAAAAGTAGTTAATTCTGCATGCATCCCTGAATATTCCTGCCAACTTCTGGCAATTTGTTCATTGTCTTCCTGTATAAGATCCATACAAATAGCAAGACCAACATATTAGCTAAATGACTACACAAGGGAAATAATTAACTATAACTAAAACAATTGGTAAAAAATACTTCTTTGCTCTAATTTTTCATTTAACATAAAGAGGGGTGTTTCTTGGAAAAGCCATAATTGGTAAAAATATCAGACAAAAGTGCTACTTTTAAGTTGCTTCTCTGAGAGTTTTAGCAATTATACAAGACAGTAGAAATTAAATGGAAGTTGAGCACCACTCTTAAGTGTCAGTAGTTATTTTCAATAATGGAAATAAAATATTGCTACACAGAGTAACTAAATCACATTGTCTTCAACTGCACACTCACAAAAATATCATAAAAATTCTGTTGCTTGAAAACAAGAAATGTGTCCCCTGCAAGCACATCAAAGATTAGAAGCTGTTTTGAAATGCCACCAGTAAGGTTTGAACTAAGGGGCTTCGTATATGAAGTAGAGATAACTTACATAAGCACATAAGGATTGCCATACTGGGGCAAAACAAAAGTTCTTCTAATGCAAGTAATCTGTCTCCTGGCAAGAAGCAGATGCTTCCGAGAGAGTAAAAGAAACAGGATGTAGGTGGAGTGATCCATCCTCTCCCATATCCTCCCAGTTTCACGCAGTCATAGGTTTGGAGATGTCCTGAGCCTGTGGTGACATTTCTGTCTGTTCTCTTTAAGAAACTCTGATTGATCTAACCTGTTTAATTGCTTTTTGAACCCTTTCTGTTGAGCAGAGTCCTCAAGCCATAAGCAATTGCAGGTCACTATCCCTTCTGGGAAAGCCACAATGGGACATACAAATCACTTTATAAGAGAGCGTGTTATAAATATACACCAGGAAAGCAATACCTTTCACTACTGGCTTATGCTTACATATGTCCCTCTCGGTAAAGTCAGACCTGCACAGATGCAGGGTCTAGCCTTCTGGACCATGTTTATACATTTTTAAATTTTATATCCAAAGGCAAAAGACTTGAGCTGGATGAGGACTAGACCCTAACCAATAGGTTTCAGAGTCATTCTTCTGCTTTTGGTCCTGTTGAATAAATACCCTATTTCCTTGCATATAACACATACCTTTCCCCCAAAGCCAGCTGTTGGAAACGTCAGGGCACATTATATGCAAGAAATATGGTAACAATAGGGTATACTTATTGTGGGCAAAAGTGAAAGTAAAATCTGCCTGTCACTCACCAGGAGCAGAACAATGAGCAGGCTCTGCTCCCTAGACACTAGTCAGGGCCCTGCCACATGTTCAAATTAAAGCTGGATAGAAACCAGCTATAAAGTTGTTATGCATTTTCAAGCACTAACTTTGTAGCTGATTGGCTCTTCTTATAGCTGGATGGACATTTCATGGTGGGATAATCATTTTGTGTGTGTGGCTGGTCTAAATATATTCTGCGATTAAACAGTTAATTGCGCAATACTTCCTTTGCACATGTGGCTGGTTTTATTTTGCACATGTGGCCCATCTAAATGTATTACATGAATAACCAGTTAACTCCATAATACATATGTGGCAGGGCCTTAGTTACGTACTACAAGGAAATATTTTTTTTTCTTAATTCTGCCTTTCAAAAACAAGGTGTGCATTACGGGTATATTCTGGGATGTACTGTATGCCAGAAAATATGATACTGATTAATCCAAAACAAAGCAGATTCAGCAGATACCCTTGAGAGACCTGTCCCAGGATACCACATAGGCCAGTGGTTAAAACACTCACATATGAGGGATGTCTTGGGGCAATTGGTTTCAAACCTTTGCTTCAAATCACAGAAGATCTAGGGCTCCAACTTGGGTGCTGGATATCAGAGGAGTAGGATGCCCCCAAAGCAAGGCTGTAGGAGAACAGTGCTCTCACTCTTGAGAATTAGAGGTCTAGGTCCCCCTATGTTTCTAGCCTTGTTTTCAAATTTCCTTTGCTTATCTTTGTTTTAAAAAGCAGCCTGGATAGCTGCTGCTATTTTTGACACACAACTGAATAACAGTGATAGGTGAGAGACCAGGCACAGTAAATAGAGCTGATGGTATTCACATGGCCCCCCTACTTGGCAGGCAGTCCTTCCTGGGTCATCTCACTGCCACTGGCCTATCATCAAGGGGACTGTCACCTCCTATGTGGCAGGTCTGTTGCGTTGATGGGGAGCATGGCCTGAAGGACAGCTGTGATGAGAAGTACTTGCCCAAAGGGGAAAAAGCCTGCCTCTAAAACTATTCTGTTATCCTGGAAAGAAACATATATATTCACCTTTAAATTCTTTTTTTTCCTTCTCTCTCTCAAGTATCCAAAATTTCACAAGACTGCCTTGATTATTTATGGGGATCTTTTCAAACCCCTACAAACTCAGCTGTCCCAAATACATTAATGTATTGATATTTAGCCACTTGTGAACTACCTTTTAACCCTTGCGATGCCACAATGGATAGAGCGTTAACATAATGTTGCTTTGCAATGTGTATGTCCTCACGTCATGAGACAGCCTACAGGTGCCACCTTATTATCTGCTAATACTTCGTGGTAGCATAAGGCTGCAGAACTTATGACACTTGTTTTGTCTGGCAGGACAGATTATTGTTTAGTATTTATATCACAATAGTGCCAAGCTCCCCCCTTCCTCCCCAAATGTGTGAGGTGCTGTATAAATACAGTGCATTTGTCCTGACTGGTGTATAGCCCCATTCTTAAGTACTTTATAGTGGTGCCCCTTTGCACTGAGTTCCTCTCAGAAGGCTGAAAATCTTCTGTAATTCAGGCATTTCTCATTTCAGAAATTTTGTTGGTGCCGCAAGGAAAGGCTGGATAAGTCACTTAGGATGGTATGACTACCTCATTCTGCATCAGCCAGAAAAGAGGTATTGAATAACTCTGCTACAGTATAAGCCTGGGAGTGTGGTCATGTGGGAATGAAGTTAATTTCAGATATGTTTCCGTGGTGCACTGTAGTACTGAGTAGCTACCCAAGCTAACTCAGGTGCTAGAAGCTGACTTGCTTGGTACTCTGCCCAGACTAATATACCTCGCACCTTGCAAATAGCCTAGGCAAAACATCACACTAAAGCAGCTATACTGCTCTGAGAGCACAGGCTGGTTTGTTCAGCCTTAGCTTGGGTATCTACTACACCAGGGATTCTCAAACTTTGTGACAACATGACCCCGAGTGCTGAATGGAGGTGGCGGGAGATAGGGAGCTCACACGTGACAGCCGCCACTGTCACCACCATCCACTACTCTGTGCTGCTGCCGTGCACTGCTTCCCCAAGCCGCTGTGCATACCTTTTGGGAAGTTTGCGGCCCCCTTTTAAGTTGCTTGTGACCTTCCTGGGGTGCTGCAACCCACAGTTTGAGATCCCCTGTACAACATACAACCCTAAAGTGGACCATTTAGACCAGAGCTTTCCAAACTTTTCATGTTGGTGACACACTTTTTAGACATGCATCATTTCGCGACACAGTAATTCAGTTCCAGGGGAGGGGCCAAGGGAAGCAGACGCGAGTAAGGGAGCTCCGCGGTGCCCTTCCGCAAAATTTTCTGCATTTCGCGTGACACACCTACACACTGCCGCCGACACACTAATGTGTCGCGGCACACAATTTGGAAAGCTCTGATTTAGACACACCCTAGATTTCTAAATGGCTCTTTCCAGACACTGCTGACAGCTTTGTGTCTGGCTGATGCCTAAACCTGTTGGGATTCACAGATGAGGCGTTTCCCTGCCTTCCCTCCTTCACAGGAACCTCCTCAGTAGGTATTTTCAGGGTATATGGACCAGAAGGTGTTTCACACAACACGCCAACATATATCTATATAAATAAAATGACGTGTATGTCTGTATGTATGAGCACTTATAACTCGAGAATGGCTGGTCCTATCTACTCTAAACCTTCCAAAAATCACTGAATACCACCCAAAGAAAATTATAGGCAGGTTAATTTTCACTTGACCCTTTTTGGGGCTTGCATTGATTGGGATTACTTTGCTTCTCAGATAACAAACTGGTACCACCCCATTTTGGATGCAGTGAATTCAGTTCAATTGTCGTTATTATATTGATGCTTGCCTTTTTTTTTTTCCACTGCACATTAAATATTAAATGTTAAATATGTTGTACTATGTTCTTTAAGAAGAAACAATATTTTTGACCTACATATGTTGCACTAAGTTATTTGAAAATAAACAAACACTGCAATTACAAAAATAACAACCTGGGCAAAGAATTGGTACTTCCAGTAGTTGGGACTAAAACTAGACAGCTTTGTTTTGGTAAACAAAGTGAGGGCTTGGTTGTCCCAGACTGTATGAATTTGACTCAAACATATTGAATGGTTTGGATTGGAACATTTTTTTTTAAGGTTGGGGGAAAAAGAGGTTCCCTTTTACCCAGACCTTGGCAGTTAGGACACTCCCCTGTGCCCAAGGGGATTTGAATCAACACCGTCCTACCTCCCAAGATAATGTTCTAACCCAAGGGCAGAGCTCTTCCAATCTGTGCCAACTGGCATGGCATAATTCCTGGAGCCAGAAAGCAGCGCCGTACCTAGACTCCTGGCGGCCCTGGGTGAACTTTTAGTATCGGGCCGCCCTTTGCCAGAGATAATAATAATAACCATTTTTAGGCCCCCTTTCTGTCTGGGCCTTGGGCAGCCATCTGGTTCGCCCATGCCTGTGTCTGGCCCTGCCAGAGAACAAGTGTGCTCATGACTTGTTAGCCTTGGGATGCAGACACTCAGTTGGAAGGGGGAGACCTGAGTTCTGGCCCCTGCACCATTACAAAAATATTTCCTGGAGAAAGGACTGAGGCCCAGGGTTCCCCCTTCACACTTACATATCATAGCCCCTAAACTGGTGTCATGCTTTCCTCATACTGCCTCCCTTTCTTGTCTCTCTGACCTAAGGAATATTTAATTAGTTTCATGCAAAGTTAAGCACCCTCAACAGGAGGGAGTGAGAGGACCCCACATCTTAGCCTGCCCAGTAGCACAGTAGTTAAAGCAGTCACTCTGGGGACATGGATTCAAGTGCATTCAGGCAGAGGAGGGATTTGAATCTATGCCTCCTACATGCTGGTGCAGGCACTAACCACTGGGGCTGGTAAGTAGAAAGGATGAGGCATCCCCTCCACTCACTTTGCTGCCTCCTCCACCAGGGCCGACTTAGACCCTAACTCCAGGCTGTTATTCCCAACTGGTATAAGATGCTTCTCTGAAACCTGGAGCTGAGTGAATATCAAGATAGCAAAACAAAAATGTCAGGATGTATCAACAGAAGAGTGCAATGTGATTATTTGTCCTGAAGCCCACAGGCAGAGTCCACTCCAGTTTGAAAATGGATTATCTGGTGACACACAAAAATGATTTATCATGCTACTCAGAATGATATGATTCATTTCCTAAAGGACATGTTGTGAGACTGAAATAGAAATGGGGTCAGTGACTGCTAGGGCAACTTTCAGTCACTGTTACCATATGGCAGACGAATGGCTCACATACAGTATTTATCTTTTGTTAATAACTTATTGAAAGTCCTATCGAGACACAATTCAAGGGCAGTTGGAACAAAGATAAAGCAAGTTTGCCTTCTGTCAGAACTTGAAAGGGCACTTTATAGGAACTAATGTTCCTACTGGATTCAGATTTCCAGTCCAAACTATAAACATGAAAAATATTCCTAAAACTGTAATTAATTTGTTTGTGTTAAATAGAAACAAATTAAAAAGATCAGTCACAATGATCTTAGCTTCCCTTCCTGCCTACTCATTATAGGTTTCTAATGTCCTGCACATGTCACAGTGGAAGTAAGTCTGGAAATGAGCTGAAGGGTGATGACTTCAGAGATTTTTTGTGCTGAGGTGTTCCACATAAATGAAAGAATGAAAGTGATTGTGGAAAAAGGGGCCAGGTAGGGCTGGAGGAGTCAATGGAGGAGACTGAACATGAAGACAATAATGGACAGATAGGATAGGGTTAAATTGTGAGGTTTTTGAACAGAAGCACAAGGGCTAGGGACAAACATTCAAAAAGCACGAGCCTGAATTGATCCCATTTTTTGCAAGTTAGTCTAACCTGGCTAGGCTAAACCAGTTTGTAACCTCACAGACATCCCAGAAATGTTAGCACATGCCTGCAGTGGCTCAGGCTAGAACCTGGCGGGCATTAAAACAGCCCTCTCTTCTCTCCCACAATGCTGAGCTGAGGGGGGCATGGCCAGGCCCCAGCAGGATGCTCACATTAGGAAGGGATTCCCCACCCCCACAGCCCAGCAAGGAGTTGATAACACAGGGCATGTCCAGACGAGCATGCACTTGCAGCATCTCAAACCCCTGTGAAATGCTGCAAGATGCAAGTGCAGGAAGAAAAAAAACGTTTCCAGCGCTGCAAATTTGCAGTGCAGGGACAAAATTAGACCCCTGGAACACAGTCCCAGAGTGTTCCCTGAGACAATCTGAGGCTCGGTCCTCCACAGAGATGCTCTGGTAGCCAGCCAGAGCGTCTCTATGGCTGGCCCTTGCCCCAGTGCTGAAGCACACTGCCTGCCCATGCAGGGCAAGCAGCAGTGCAAGTTGTAGATAGCTAGACCTGGCTCCAAGCCAGGTAAGTAGGGGCTGGGGGGGGGGGGGGGGGGGG
>NW_005841870.1:1072155-1091243 GCF_000455745.1 Alligator sinensis
CATTTGTTCCCCCGCTTTCCACTCACTCTCCCACCTGATCCCAGCCCCTTGCACTCACCAGCAGTAGCAGCAGCAATCAGGGCCACTTGGGGCCTCATGGCACAGCCCCCCCACATGGCGAGGGGCAGCAAGGACTGGCTCTGGCTGCCTGGTACCCATGCTGCTGCATCACATGGATGGAGCGTAGCTCAGCAGGGCACTATGCAGCTCTGTGTGCTGTTAGGCAGGTGGGGCACCTCGGGCTGAGCGGTGCTGGGCCCCAGGTGACAGCCGCAGTGGTCCCAGCTGCCTGACAGTGCACAGAACTCTGCCAAGCCGTGCTGCACCCATGCAATGCAACAGCAGCAACGTGAGCGCCAGGTGGCCAGGGCTGGTCCCTGCTGCCCCCCACCATGCAGGGGGGCTGTGCCATGAGGCCCTGAGCAGCTCTAGCAGCTGCTGCTACAGCCGGTGAGTGCAGGGTTTTGTTTTGTTTTATTTTGTTTGGGGGTATTTTTGGGTGCAGGGATGCTGGTGTCAGGTGAGGCAGCGATCAGGGGTGGGGGGTAGTGGGAGAGCAAGCAGGGGCAAGGCAGTGATTGGGGGAGGGCACATGTAGGCTCTGTGGGGGAGGGGGGGGCTGTGGGCCCCTGTTGGGGGATGGGTCCATGAGCTGTGCGGGGGGAGGGACTGCACCTTGTGGGGGGCAGGGGACCCACCCCTCCCAAGCAGCCCCCTAAAATGCCCCCCATACCCACAGTCCCCCCACAGTCCACCCAGACCCCACACCCACAAGCCACCCACACAAACCCCTCACCTACGAACTTGGCCCTGTGGGTCAGGAGTGAGGGGACTGGGGCAGGGGGCAGGCTGTAGGTTGGGAGTGAGGGGCAAGGGCAGGGGCAGGGCACTGGCACATTAGTGCTGCTCAGCACTGCACATCCTGGGGAGTGAAGTGGTTAGGGGCAGCTCTGATTTTTCTATGACAAAAAACCCAAAAGTCAATGCCAAACTGTATAGATATTTAGAATTTACTTTATTATAATGACAGAGGCACCGGTAGGCATACAAATTGCTTTAAAATTGTAAATATAATCAATAAAACATTGCCCAGCTGATTTGATCTAGCTTTCTCTCTAGTTGTCTTTTGATTTACTTGTGGAAGAACATAGATCTTGGGGTATTTTAAAGAGTGACTTTGGAATTTTTTTTCAGGTATTTTACAGTTTTTAAATAGGGAACAACAGAATTCCTGCTAGGGAGGCAACTAGCTGGACCCAGGCAGAGAAGCCTGCTCAAAGCTGGCACCCAGGACACAGCTGGAGGTGGCTGACCTCCTGGCCATTTGGGGCCAGGAGGATATGCTTTGACAGTTCAAAGCAGGCCACCACATGGGAACATCTTCCGGGTGATAGCTGCCCAGATGGCCGGGCAGTGGCACACATGGCAGTAGTGCCACACAAAGTCCAGCTGTGCAGCCACAGCCCACTGGCAGCTGGCACAGAGGTGCAGATGCCTCTAATGGCCATGCTGTCCCCATGTGGGTCTGGCAGGCATGTAGCCTTTGTCGTAAGTGACAGCAGGTCATAGCCAGGCAGCAGCCCCACTGCCAGCCTGCTGCAGTGGGTAGAGGGGGCAGGGAACTCTCAGGGCTGCTTCATCAGTCCAGCTGGCACAAGGGGTAGTGTCTCCAGGTACCAATTGGCTGGGCCCCAGAAGCTCCTGAGAGTGAGTAGCCCTGAGCTACTTGCCAGGGCAGCTTTTTATACTGCTGGGGCCAGCACAGGTGCTGGCCCCAGGCTCTAGCTCACCCTGGCTGCAGATTCAGGAGCATCCAGGCAGGTTTATTTTGCCCCAAGTGGCACAATTTGCCCCACACCAAATGCATGTTCAGGCACATGCGCGGAGGCAAATAGCCGTGGCTCAAATTTGTACCACTTCTATGTGAGCTGCTGCAAGCAGATGCACCTGCATGTGTGGATGCACCCACAGCGTTTATCATCCCTAACTCAGTGTTTATCCTCCCATTAAGAAAACAGCCTCTCTCCATTAGTTCAAGCTCTTCTTAAGCAGCTGTTCCAAGGAAGGGACATGGGGATGTTAACAGCTACCTGTTGATTAGCTCCAAAAAGCCCTAAGCTGACACAGTCCTGTCTGCCTTTATCCTCTCTCCCACAGTATGGAATGTAGCCAGCATGTGGTATGCTAGCTAATGCTGAGAGGTATCTGTGTAAGGCAGGGGGGAGGGGGGAATCCCTACTTCAACAGGGAGAGGTAACGGGCGGGGAGGAGCAGGAGGAAGCCAGGCAGATGCCCTGTACGTGTAGTCTCTTCCGGAGCTGCAGTCAGGGAGCAGACATGGGGGAGGGGCAGCCCAGCTCTCTGGAGGAGACAGCAGAGTCCTGCTCAGCCCAGAGAGCATGCCAGGATGCTGGGGGACTCTGATTTAACTTAAACCAGGAAGGGATCTCGGACAGACATTGCATAAACCGGTTTGACCCAAATCAGTTAAGTCTGATACTACATTCAACCAGGTTTATCTCAAACCATTTTCAGCCATTTTCGAATTGGTTTATGTACACTGAACTTCTGTTGCATTACAGGTTTAAATCAGTTTCTGATCACTTAAACTGATTTATGTGTAAATGTCTGTTCCTGGACCAAGAAGCTGATGTTTACGCTGCAATGCAGCCAGGATGGTGGGCTGGGAAGATCAACTTAGCAGAAGCCTTTTGAATGGACTGGGGTATAGGGACAAAATTCCAGTTGGCCAGGAAGAAAAGAAGAGTCTGCCTTCTTGATATGCAAGGTGATAAGTGTCTAGATGAGATTATTGTTGAAGGTAAAAGTGAAGGAAAGTTGGAACCATGAAATGCTGTTCAGAAAGAGGCAACAAAATGTATACATGTCTAGGGGTATAGAAAAGGTTCTTTGTCTGGGCTCAGCACACAACTGTACAGATGACAACTACACACAGAATACACTCTGGAGTGGTGCTAACTTAGCATGTTTGTTTTCTTGCCTTACATTTTGACCAAGGGTTGATAACAGCTTTTAGTATTTGTTTTAGTGAACTGGTTATGATCGAAGAGGCTGCTACCTCTGCAGGGGCTCTTTCAGGAGAGAATGTAAGTGTGCGTCTAATAGTGAGATCAGATCTGCAGTCTTTCCACGAAACATGTGGAAAATGCCTTCAGTGCAAGAGCTTGAGATTTTAAAGTGACTACAAGATCAGTCCAAAAAGCGAGTTGGTCAAGTCTTCCCCACATTTTTCACTGACATTGAAGATCCCTCTATGAAAGGGGAGAAATAGTCTTGCTCAATACTCACCCGAAGGACAAATGAAAATTACTGTTTACTGAAGAATCTAACACTAACAGATTTATACACTAAAGAGTTAACATCTCTCAGAAAGAATCTACTGTGCAGTACTGCAGAGATGGTTTTATTTCTTCCAGATACAGGAAATCTCAAGCACATAGAAATGCTTTTCTGAGCCAGCAAGAGCTGTGGTAAATTGTTTTGATCAAAAACAGGTGCATGACTGGCTGTCTGAACAAAAGTGTTACACTGCAGTTTGCATAAACTCATGGCTGGGAAGTTGCAGGGGGGTGGAAGGGTGGGGTGGCAGGGGCATATATTCAACATTAAGAAAAATAATATAACATTAAGTCTGGCATTTCAAAGCCACAAGAAGTCAGGAAACTCAAATTTGGAATTATGATTCCCTCGACAACTTACACCAAAGTGCACAAAATTGTCTTTGTAAGTCTGGGTTGACTGTGTGAAGATGTACCCTTAGAAGAGGTCAAATGCCATGTTTTATTGTGCAATTATATTGAATAATTGCAAATTATAAATAGCAAAAATGGTTAAAATTTTTAAAACTTAGGTACTTGCTTTCATACATAAGCAAGTAAGTATTAAAGATCTGATTTTTCAGAGCAGTTGAAAGTCCTACAGATCCCACTGAAGTCTACTGGAGTTTTAAGCAGTGCATACCATGGGTAAAAAGGTTATTTGTATGAAAGGGCTGAAATGTAGACTTTGGACAGAAGGATTTGAAAACCTGGTCTGCTGTATTGTGGAGGGAAAAATGTTCTATTGAATGCAAATGGCCTATGACATAGACATGTTAGTAAAATAGAGATAGGGCTGTTTTTCCAGTAACTCAATATTTGTATGTACAGCTATTTACATTTGTTGGATTAAATTCTGGCCCCACTGAACTTAGCCTGAGTTTTGACAGTGATTTTAAGAGAGTCATTATGATTTTGCTTTAAAAACTTGGTCCACTGTATAAGGTGTGTTTCTAATTACCGTTCAAACCACAGTAAATTCACCTCTTTGATACCCCTTTTGGCTGCATTTCACACCAGATGACATCTTCAAGGGCTTGGCTACCCTCCAGCCTTTTACTGTATTTGAACATGACTTCGAAGAGTTAAGACACTAAACATGATGGTATTGACCATCATAAGCTGACACAAGGCTAAATACAATGCACTTTGGTCTGTGTGAACCATTAAGCTATGTTGAGGTAATGTGGTTCTAAACAACTATCTTAATAAAGGCAACATATTGCAATGCAACTAAGCCCAAGTGACCAGGCCCAGATAAAACATATTACAGAAAGATTCTTCATAATCACAAACCTAAATTTCCTCTGCTGAATTTTGAGGCAATTGCCACAAATTCTGTCCCCTACAGCCACAGAGAAATCTATCTCCACCTTCTCTGTAATTGTCTTTCAGGTATTTCAAGATTGCTATCAAACCCCTGCCTCCTCAGTCTTCTCTTCTCCAAACTAAACAGCTTTTCCTCATCTGTTTCCCAGGCCTCTAATTATATTTATTACACTGCTGGACTCTTTCTGATGGATCCACATCTTTCTTGAAATATGGGACCCAAAACTGGACACAGTATTCCAGGCAAGGCCTCACCAGTGCTGAATAGAGCAGGGGGGAAAAAGTCACCCACCTTGATTTGCCAGAGACACTCCTGTTATTATAACCCAAAATGCTGTTGGTGGTCTTTTGGTTGGTTACCCCATCCCCCACAAGAGTTTGCTGTTGGCTCATATTCAGCTTATGATCCACTATAACCCCTAGGCCTTTCTCTGTAGAGAAACCACTTTGCTTTTATACTAAATTTATGGTTTATGAGGATGCACTTTTGGAAAGAAAAAAAGAGAAAAGATTTGGTATTTAAAGGGATTTGCAGGGGCATTAGTTTAATACCTTATTACACCTAAGAATAAAAAACTTCTGGTTTTCGCATAAGTCATATGAAACTTAATTCACATTTATTGTTTCTGGAATGAATAACGAGCCTCCAGGCCAGTACGGTAAAACTTGAACATCAGACACACGAGGGTGTATTTTACAAACTACAGTTTTTCCAACATCTCACAGTTCAGTGTTACTAAACTGACTTCATTGCAAAAGAATTTCCTGCTGGTTTATCCTGTGAAAATACATGAACTCAGAGCTAGCATTTTTTTCACAATTACATCCCTATTCACCATAGATTGACAAAGGCCAGTTCAAAAGTGTTGAATTTTCTACTTTAAAACATAACATGATATTCAATTTTGTTTTAAAATCCTTTTATTCGTCATTTACAGATTTACAGGTGTCCAGAAAATAAAAAGGTGTGTGTGTGTGGTGGAGGATGCATGTGACAGCTGCAGAAAGGGCTGAACTGGTACCTTAGCCTAATTCAGGGCTGTCCAATTTCTAAGCAGCCAGAGGTCACAGCCTACCCAAGCCTCACCAGCCAGGGTTGCAGATGTGCAAGCCACGGATTCTCCAGGCCACTGCTGTGTGAGCAGCTCCCCCTTTCCTCGTTGCATCTCATGTGCAAAAAGCCATCCTGTGCAGGAAGCAAAAGCCAAAGGAGGGAGGGAGAGCCAGAGTAATGGCTGGGAAGCCAGATGCTCTGTCACTGTGGGCTGTCAAACTGGTATCCTTTGTGGGCTGGGTACAGTGAGGGACATATGACATACACTGATAATACATCTAAGGAGTGCTTGAAGTAAAAAACACAACTGCACACACACACAAGCAAGAGATTTTCGAGTTACATCTACAGAGCTATCCACAATTCACTCCATGGGGCCTGGCTATTTTAAGGCACACGGTCAATTCAGTCACAGCTCTGAGGCACGATAGGCACAATGGATATATGAGGAATGAAGAGAATGGCAGCAGGCTCCTCCACACTTGAATTTCTTTCCTTTGAGCAACCTGCTTCTGTTCCTTCACCTTACTTCCCATTTAGCAAGACTTTCTTTTTAATTGCTTAAGTACTAGACAATGGAACAACCTTACAACACAAAAGATAAAAAAGGTGTTCAGGAGGGATGGTAATGAAGCCATGAAAGAGAGAAAGAAAATAAGTCTTGCTTGCTGTTGTCTTGAGAGACATGCAGTAAACCTGTTCTACTGCAGGACATGCCATTACTGCACAGAGCATGATGCCTAGACACCCTGAAGAACACCAAACAGAGTAGGTCTCTCCAGTTACTATGAGAAGATACTGTCTATGACTTGGGATCAATCTAGCCTGGGAATATTGAAAAGATGATCTTTCACTCAGTGCCTCACTCAGGTAGCAGCTATGTCCCACTACGTCCTTAACTGAAGGCTTATCCAGTACTGCCAACTCCTGCAATTCTGCTTGGAGTCTTACAGTACATGGTGTTTTTATTTAAAACCTCAGCTCCTGGATTCATGTGATGGGAGATTTTTACCCCATGGTCAGATTGGTACAGACTATGGAAGTTTTTACCTTCCTCTGTAGTTGGGGCAGTGCCGGATTATGACATGCTGAGGCCCTAAACTGTCCAGTTTAAGAGGCCCCACACAATGCAAATAATATACAAAATCCACAAAAATTGATTTTCATGAAATTATAGATGAAATATTGTTATTTATGCACAATGTTTTGAACTCAATATGAATAATAAATGCTGGAGCCATATATATGTGTTTTTGTCATATTAGAATTACAATGTCTAGGTTTTTTTTCTTATTTAGAGGTCCCTCATATTGCAAGGCCCTAAACTGTAGTTTAAGTAGTTTAAGCCTAAATCCAGCACTGGTTGGGGGCAGGGCTTGCTACCCAGGATCTCTTGAACATATATGGAGGTCCCTTCTAGCCCTACTTCTCTATGATTCAATCCTTTTTTTTCTCAAAAAAGGAGGTTTCTAATCCTCAGAGATGCAGAGATAAGATAGAAAAGGTGACCCGAGTGTACCTGAAAGCCTCAGAAATCAGAAGGCAGATAAAATACACGTGCAATAGATTATTTTAAATAAAGAAAAGACATTCATGAGTTTGAACCCATACTCATTGCTCAAAGGGGCATACTGCCTGATTGTTGAACACTTGGGTTTGATAAAACTGCTCAGGGGAGTGCACAGGAATTAAACTGGCCTTCTATGCAGCCTGTTCTTTCCCCAAATGAATGACAACCATTGATTTGAATGTCCTTCCCTCCAACAATTCAGTTTCCAGAGCTACTTGCATTTCACATGAACACTGCGGACCAAGTCTGCCAAAGAATTTAGGCATTTAACAACTATGTCAATGAGAGTTATACATCTAAATGACTTCGAGAATCTGGGCCTAATTTTCTAATGCTTTGTTTAAAGTGAGCAATGTTCATTTTTTTTCTCCATTGTCTCCATGCTCTCTCTCTTACTCAACTTCAGTTTAAAAAAAAACAAACCCAAGCCAAACTAAAACAACCTCCATTCAGAGGCCTATAAAGAGAGAGTGAAAAGGGTGCAGGGCACCAAGAGAATCAATGCCAGCAACTGCAGGGTGAGGGAGATGGAGATTACTGTATTTACTCAAATCCAAGACAAAGTTTTTCTACCAATTTATCCTGGAGGGGAGAAGCCCCTCATCTTGGTTTTGTGTACAAGGTGGAGTGGGGGCAGCTGCTGCAGGTCTGGCTCCAGCCCCAACGCAGCGTTTCCAGCCCCCTCCAACAGCCCCCCTCCCTACTGCCTAATGTTTGGCTCTGGCATGGCTTCAGTCAGCTGTAGTCTGGGGCATGGAGTACATGGTTACTCCCGCCCCAACCTAGCCCAGTAACAGCTGTGGCTGGGACCCAGAGCCTAGACTGAAGCTGACACCACCTCCACTGCTACCAGGCCAGACTGGGGCCAGAGTAACCACATGTGGGGAGGGAGGGGGGCAGAGGTGGCAAGAACTAAAGTCAGAGGGACGGACAAATCACAGGCTTTATTAAAGTCAATGGTGATATTAGCACTAAGTGCCCCTTCCTTGGGCTAAAAGAAAAAAAGCAAAACAAACCATTAAGCCCTTTCATGGAATGAGGAAGATGGAAACAATAGAAGCCACTGCCCATGGCCATGGGCATCATGGCAAGGACTAAGCAACTATTGGGCTGGGGAACAAACAGGAAGAACTCGCCCTCAGAATAGCTAGTTCAAATCCAGATGTCGTAGGGTTAACAGAGACATGGTGGGACTCATCCCATGACTGGGCAGTTAACATTAGGGGCTATAGGCTGTACAGGCGGGATAGAGAAGGCAGAAAAGGGGGGGGGTGGCACTTTATGTCAAGGAGCACTACACATCCTCTGCCAGCAGTATGGGGTCAGGGGAAGGGCGAGCTGAAGTGCTCTGGGTCAAGATCCAGGGGGGGCAAGGCGAGAGGGATTTGACGGTGGGGGTCTATTACAGACCCCCCAATCAGGAGGAGGAGCTGGACAGGGAATTTTCAGGCCAGCTTGCGGAGACACTAAAAGCAAGGGATGTAGTTGTCATGGGCGATTTTAATTACCCGGACATCTGCTGGGAGGAGCAGTCAGCCGGGACGGACCGCTCCAGGAGGTTCTTGGCCGAGTTGCAGGACCTCCACTTGATTCAGGAGGTGCACAGTCCCACCAGAGGAGATGCCCTGCTGGACCTGGTCCTGGCCGCAGGCGACGACCTGGTAAGAGGCCTCCAGGTTCTTGACCACCTGGGCAATAGTGATCATCGCATGCTGGAATTCACCATCCAGCGTAGAGTGTCAAGGGCCCGCAGCAAGGTGGTGGCCCTAGACTTCAGGAGGGCCAACTTCAGTGAGATGAGGAGATTAGTGGGAGAGGAACTGGGGTCCTTGAGGGCAGAGGAACTCAGCGTCCAAGAGGAGTGGTCGTTCCTTAAGGAAACGATACTCGGGGCCCAAGGGGTGTCCATCCCGACAAGAAGCAAGGCGGGCAGGAGTGTCCAAAAGCCCCCCTGGCTCACCAAGGGTGTCCGGGAATGCCTGCTTGCCAAAAGGGTGGCGTACGCCCGGTGGAAGGGGGGTGTAATCTCCAAAGAGGAGTATACCTCCTCTGCTCGGGCCTGCAGGCGGGCTGTTAGGAAGGCCAAGGCGGAGATAGAGCTCGGATTAGCGTCCAGGATTAAGGATAACAAAAAGTCCTTTTTCAAATATATTGGGAGGATGAAGAAGGCGCCGGGTAATGTGGGGCCCCTGCAGGATATGCGGGGCAATCTGGTGGTTGCGTCAGAGGATAAAGCGGACCTCTTTAACCAATTCTTCACCTCCGTTTTCTTGTGCAGGGACCGGGACTTCCCTGCTGTGATAGAAGCCGGACGCGAGGGGATCGCCTTCAGACCTCAGGTTGGGGAGGACCGGGTTAGAGAGCTTCTGGAGGGGCTGGACGCGTTCAAGTCAGCGGGTCCGGATGCTCTCCACCCCAGGGTGCTGAGGGAGCTGGCTGGGGTTATTGCAGGGCCCCTGGCACGGCTCTACGAGCGATCGTGGTGCTTGGGCCAGGTGCCAGACGATTGGAAGGTAGCTAATGTGGTCCCCATCTTCAAAAAAGGGAAAAGGGAGGACCCGGGCAATTATAGGCCCGTCAGTCTTACCTCAATCCTGGGGAAGCTCTTTGAGAAGATCATCAAGGAGCACATTTGTGATGGGCCGGCATCCGAGATGATGCTCAGGGGCAATCAGCATGGATTTATTAGGGGGAGATCATGTCAGACCAACCTGATTGCCTTTTATGATCAGGTCACAAAGGCCATGGATGCAGGTGTCGCGGTGGATGTAGTCTTTCTGGACTTCAGCAAGGCCTTTGACACCGTCTCTCACCCCATCCTAATTAGTAAACTAGGCGACTGTGGCATAGATGCCTACACGGTCAGATGGATTGCAGATTGGCTGAAGGGTCGCACTCAGAGGGTGGTGGTGGATGGATCATATTCGACTTGGGGGGAGGTGGGTAGTGGAGTCCCTCAGGGCTCGGTCCTGGGCCCTGCGCTGTTCAATGTCTTCATCAGCGATCTTGATGTTGGGGTGGAGAGCAACCTGTTTAAATTCGCTGATGACACCAAAATTTGGGGGGAGGTGAGCACGCTAGCAGGGAGAGAGAGATTGCAGAAGGATCTGGATAGGTTACAGGGGTGGGCAGACAGGAACAGGATGCGTTTCAATACGGACAAGTGCAGGGTGCTGCACTTGGGTAGTAGGAACCAGCAGCACACTTATACGATGGGGAACTCCCTACTTGAGAGCACGGAGGCGGAAAGGGATCTTGGTGTCATTATTGACTCCAAGATGAACATGGGCCGACAATGCGAGGTCATGGTTGGCAGGGCTAACCGGACCTTGTCGTGCATCCACAGGTGCATCTCGAGTAGAGCCAGGGAGGTGATCCTCCCCCTCTATGCGACGCTGGTCAGGCCGCAGCTGGAGTATTGTGTCCAGTTCTGTGTGCCCCATTTCAGGAGGGATGTGGACAACATGGAGAGGGTCCAGAGGAGGGCCACCCGCATGATCCGGGGACAACAGGGCAGACCCTACAGTGAGAGACTGCGGGACTTGAACCTATTCAGCCTCCACAAGAGAAGGCTGAGGGGGGACCTGGTGACCGTCTATAAACTCACTAGGGGGAACCAGAAGGGTTTGGGGGAGACGCTGTTTCCCCTAGCCCCTGCTGGCATAACAAGGAATAATGGGCACAAGTTGATGGAGAGGAGGTACAGATTGGACATCCGAAAAAACTACTTCACAGTCAGGGCGGCTAGGAGCTGGAACCAACTTCCAAGGGAGGTGGTGCTGGCCCCTACCCTGGGGATCTTTAAGAAGAGGCTGGATACTTACCTGGCTGGACTCATTTGAGTCCCGTTTTTGTTTTTAGGGTGAGTGGTTTTGTTTGTGTTTTTGGGTTGTTCTCCCGCCCTGGCGGGGGGTCGGGCTAGAAGATCTATTAGGTCCCTTCCGACCCTGAAACTATGAAACTATGAAACTATTAACCCAAGGGAAAAAAAGTATGGGAAGTCTCTTGGGACCAGTTACACACAGGGGCTCAGAGGCTGTTTGGCAAGCTCCATGTGTATTTAAGGCAGAAAGCCACAAGAAAATGAATGGACAGGGAGAGAAACAGTTGTGAGCGCCGTCTTGAAAGCAGAGACAAGCTGCATGGGCACACAAAACTTCAAACAGCTTGTGGAAGTTTGCCGATCACAGGCCCTGGTTCTCATGGGGGACGTCAATCACCCTGACATCTGCTGGGAGGGCAATCTGGCAAGTTTTTGGAAACTATTGGGAACAACTTTCTGGAGAGATGTTGAAGAAGCCAAGTAGGGGTCATGCCTTTCTTGACCTGCTGCTCACAAACAGGGAAGAATTGGTGGCAAGTGTAGAAGTAGATGGCAACTTGGCAAGCAGTGACCACAAAGTGATTGAGTCCAGGATCTTCAGGGAATGAAGGAAGGAGAGCAGCAGAATAAGGACACTGGAATTCAGAAAAGCAGACTTCAGCTCACTCAGGGAACTGATGGGCAGGATCCCCTCCCTGTGAGACCAGCCTGAGGGGGAAAGGAATCCAGGAATGCTGAATGTATTTTAAAAGAAATTTTACTGAGGGCGCAGGAATAAACCATCCAGATGTACATGAAGATTAAGAAGATGTACATGGACGGGCAGAAGACCAGCTTGGCTTAGCAGGGAACTCATCAGTGAGCTAACACAAAAAGAAAGCTTAAAAGAAGTGGCAACTTGGACAAAACTAGGGAGAAGTAGAACAGTACTGCTCAGACATACAAAGATGAAATCAGGAAGCAACTGGAGTTGCAGCTAGCAAGGGCCATGAAGGGAAACAAGAAGGGTTACAAGTATGTCAACAACAAAACAAAGATCAAGGAAAATGTGGGTCCCTTACCGAAAGGGGGGAGGCAACCTAGTGACGGATGATGCAGAAAAGGCTGAAATACTTAATGCCTTTTACCTCAGTCCTCACAGGCAAAGTCAGCTCCCAGATCATGGCACCTGGAAGTAGGCCTGTGCGAAGTGACTAACATTCACTTCGGATTCGGCCGATTCAGGGGACAATGATTCGATTCGGTGATTCGAATCACTGTCCTGATTTGATTCACCCAAATCCAATTCAGAGATTCGGCAGCAGGCAAATCTCCAAATTAGCTAGGCCAGGCCCATCCCCCGCCCTTCTCCTAGCCCAGCAATGGCTGCCTGGCCCACCCCAGCTCCCAGCACTTGGGCGAAAAAAGTCCCAGCTCAGCAGATGCTGTCAGGCAGAGGGGGAGAGATCCCTGCTGCTCCCCACTGCCCCACACTGCAATGGGGGCTCTGCACGAGACCCTGAAACCACCCCGCTCCTCCCCCTCCCCCTCACGGGTGCCCAGCATGGGCCAGCTCCGGCCTTTTAAGAAAAAAAAAACCTGAAGAAACCCCAGGACTCACCGCTCCTGCCAGCGGGGGCGATCCCCGCTACCCTCCCCCCCCACTGCCTTGCGCCATGTGGGGGGCTCTGTATAAGCCTCCGAAGCCCTGAGGCTGCACCAGGAACGGTGAGTCCCGGGGCTTTTCTCAGCTTTTTTTTTTTTCTTAAAGGGCCAGAGCCCCAGCAGGTGGGGCAGCCATGGGGGGGCCCATGCAGAGCCCCCCCATGCAGTGTGGGGCAGTGGGGATTGGCCCCCACCTGGCAGCACCCGGTGAGCACCAGAGCTTTTCTTTAAAGTACCAAGCTGGGGCGAGTGAGGGCAGCCATGGGGGGGCTAGGGGAATGGGGGGGAACTGGTAGGGGGCCCCCCCTGGTCCCCTCCCCCAGCCCCCTCTCCCCTGCCCATAGTACTTACCAGCTCGGATGGCAACTGGGAACTGTCCGAATCAAAGCACTCCGAATCTGTGCTGAAGATTCAGAGGAGAGCTTTGAATCAATTTGGACCTTTAAATTGGTCCCCTGATTCGATTTGGATTTGGAGATTCAGCCACTGAATTGGGCTGAATCTCCTCTGAATCGAAATCACCACCCAAAGCTTTGCACAGCTCTACCTGGAAGTACAGTTTGGGGAGGAGATGAACAGCTGACAGTGGTGAAAGAACAGGTTAAGGACTATTTAAAAAAAGATGGATACATACAAGTCCATGGGGCCAGATGCAATGCACCTGAGGGTGCTGAGGGAGTTGGCTGATATGATTGCAGAGCTAGCCATTATCTTTGAAAACTTGTGGCAGTCAAGAGAGGTCTTGGATGATTGGGAAAGGGCAAATATAGCACCCATTTTTAAGAAAGGGAAGAAGGAGGATCTAGAGAATTACAGACTGGTCAGCCTTACCTCAATCCCTGGAAAAATCATGAAGCAGGTCCTCAAGCAACCCATTTCTAAGAACTTTCATAGACTTTCATGGACATTAAGGCTGGAAGGGACCTCGTAAGATCATCGAGTCCAGCCCCCTGCCCAAAGGGCAGGAAGTCAGCTGCGGTCATAGGATCCCAGCAAGATAAGCATCCAGTTTGCTCTTGAAGGTGTTCAATGTAGGCACTTAGAAAAGAAGGAGGTGATTAGGAACAGTCAGCATAGATTCATGAAAGGCAAGTCATGCCTGACCAACCTGATTGCCTTCTATGATGAGATGACTGGCTCTGGATGTGGGGAGAGAAGTGAACATGATATACCTTGACATTAGCAGGGCTTTTTATACAGTCTCCCACAACATTTGTGCAAGCAGGAAGTATAGGTTGAATGAATGGACTGTAAAGGTGGATAGAAAATTGGCTGGATCATTGGCCTCAAAGGGTAGTAATCAGGGGCTTGATGTCTAGTTGGCAGCTAGTATCAAGTGGACTATTCCAAGGGTTGTTCTGAGGCCAATTTTGTTCAATATTATCAAAGATCTGATAGATCTGGAAGATGAAATGGAGTACACCTTGAGCAAGTTTGCAGATGACACCAAGCTAGTGGGATTAATAGATATGCTGGAGGATAGGGCTAGGATGAATGAGACACCTTGACAAATTGGAGGATTGAGCCACAAGAAATCTCATGAGGTTCAATAAAGACAAATACAAAGTCCTGCACTTAGGACAGAACAATCTCATGCACTGGTACAGGCTGGGGATTGTCTGGCTATACAGCAGCTCTGCAGGAAAGAACCTGGGGGTTACAATGGACAATACAGTGTGCTCTTGGTGCAAAGAATACTAACAGCACCACTGGGCTGTGTTGCCAGCAGATCAAGAGAAGTGATTCTTCCCCTGTATTTAGCTACTACACAGTGGACTGCATATTTATTTAGTACTTGTATAAACAAGTAATAAATGCACAGTAGTGCTGGCAAACGCCTTTTAAGTGATGCTATTGCACAGTTTTTGCCATGCAAAACTACTATGCAGTAATATCTCGTGTAGACATGCCTAGAGGAGACTTAATAGCCATCCTCAACTACCTGAAGGGTGGTTCCAACAAGGATGTACCTAGACAGTTCTCAGCGGTGGCAGGTGACAGAACACAGAGCAATGGTCTCAAATTGCAGCAAGGGAAGTATAGATTAGATATTATGGAGAACTCTCACTAGGAGGGTAGTAAAACACGGGAACAGGTTACCCAGAGAGGTTGTGGGATCTCCATCCTTGGAGGTTTTTAAGACCTGGCTAGATGATGGCTTTGTCTAGCCACACTTTATCATGGCTGGGATGATCTACTTCAGGGGTTTTCAATAGAGTTGTGTGAAGGTTTGGTCGCTGATTTGATTTGGCCTGATTCCACAGCTGAATCTCCAAATCCGTATTGAAACAGAATACCCTTTAATCTCTCTGAATTGAATTAAAGAGATTTGATGACTCAGACATAGACACCACTTTAAATGTTTTTTCTACATACCTCAAGGTACCAGGCACCTTGTGAATGCTGAGATGGTGGGGTGGATGGAGTGTCCCACAGGAGCACGGAGTAGTCCCCAGCATGCTTGGCAGTGGACCCAGAAGTGGACCAGAAGCATTTCTGGTCCACTTCCGGGTCCACCGCAGAGTGTGTGGGGGACCTTCCCCCACCCCCCAGCTTAGCGACTGGTGCCTCCTGGGTCTGGGGGGGCACCCGGGGTTTCCCCACAGCTGATCAGTACTTCTGGTCCACATCCAGGTCTGCTGCCAAGCACACAGCCCCCCCCTCCCGTGCAACGCTCCATCTGCCCTACCATCTCAGCATTCACGAGCCACACCTTGTACCTCAACGTATGTAGAAAAAACATTTAAAGCTGTTTGGCCAAATCGCTGATTCTCTGAATCAGCATTGAATCTTCAGATTCAGATTCAGCCAAATTGAACTGGCACAGTGATCTGAATCAACTAATCGAATCACTGTTCCCCGAATCGGGTCGAATCCAAATCGAATACAACCCGCTTCACACACCCCTAGTTTTCAACCTTTAAGGAGTGTATCCCTTGGATACACTTCTGGCAGAGCATTGGGGGGGGGGAACTCTCCCCCCCTCACTGCCCCTGGATCCAGCTGGCCAGCCAGGCAGCACCTGTGTGGCCTGCAGAGGGGAGCCGCTGCCCATGCCCCCCTCTGTTCCTGGGAGGCAACAGTACAGGGTGATGGGTACCTTTTCCAAGTACCCCCGATCTAGTTGGGGCTGGTCTTGCTTTGAGCAGGGGGTGGACTAAATGACCTCTTGAGGTCCCTTCCAACCCTCATTTTCCATGCTTCTATGATGAGAGGGACAGAATTGTTATCAAAGAAATCGCCTGCTGTTGTTTCTTTCTACTGTGTTCTGGAAGACAAGGCTTTGTGTGCCTTCTGTATAAACAAACAGGGCTGCCCCAGGGAATACCAGACTTATACCATCCATTTTTCTTCCTAGTGGAACCAGTCCTAAAACATCCTGAACACTGGGTAGGTGTTTGGACAAAGGGACAAAAATAACCAAGTGAGAAGTCACGCTGGCAAAATAGTTTTCTATTTATATATATTCCTGTTCTGATTGTTGCAGTAGCCTATAAAATGTGCTAGATATACCCAGACAAAGAGACAATGAACCCCCACTTCAGCTGGCATAAGCCTGTGGTGTTCTATCCACCTCAATGAAGTGATGCCAGCTTGCCCCAGCTGCACATCTGACCCAGGCAGTATCTGCTGTTTCCTCCAGTGATTGCAGTTTTCAGCTTACATTTACTTCCTCAGCATGGATTTATTCTTTAACAGATTATCTTGATGCGATAAAGCAAAGTTTTCTGGACACATTTTATGGCTCCTACTTGCATCTCTTGCAGCTCCTGTGGCCCTAAGCTTCAGGCATCAGGATCAAGTAGGTAAAGTTCTTCTATGCCATTCAAAGCAAGGTTAAACATTCGGTATGTCCTCTGGTTTGTGTGGTTCACTTGGTTGTTGAGCAAGCATGATGCTAAAATATACCATAATTAAACTCTCTGAACAGACTGGCAGAGCAGAGGGAAGACACCATCCTGATTTCACTGAAGTCAGTGGCAAAACACCTAGTACATTTGAGTAAGGCCAGGACTTCACCATTGTCTCTGCACAAAAACCCAACTGTGCTAACTTAGCTGTAGAGGGGAGACTCACATAGGCAAACAACTTACTATATAACGGTGGAATCTGTCTCAATGCAGAGGGCCTGCACATGTCCTCAACCTATGTAAAGTGGGCTTTAAGTGGGACTTTTGAGAGTTGACTCCTTACACAGGGCAAGATCTATGCTTTTTTATTTGCTAAGAGGTGAGGATTCTGGATTAGCCTATGAGATTGACACAACACCTCATTCAATGAGTGACAGAAAGGTTTCATTTACTACAAGTAAGTATTCAAAGTCAAATGAGCCCAAACCAAAGCGAAGTCCAGTAATTAGCTATAAAAGTGATGATTTCTCACCAAACAGGCAACAAGAGAGATGGTCTGTTTCTTCCAGCTTCTTGGGATAGCTGGGGGCAAGAGCAGTTGGCGTCAGAGAGATTTCCACTCTTGAAGTGTACACTGTTAGGTGTTTTTACTGCTTTCTTATACCCTTAGTCCAGCATCTTCAAAGCATTCTTTTAGTTGTATAAAACAAGAGAGAGAGTCCCAAGCAGCATTTGACAGAAAAATCCTGTTAATCAAACTGCTCATTATTGGTTATCAGAAAGTTCCAATTTTACCTTCCTCGGTGACAAGAGTTATCCATTAAGTTTGGAACTTATTGAGAAACTGATTGACAACCAGGAAAAACACAAGTATCCTTGGAAAACAAGGCAAATCATGAGAAAACAACAATAACAAAACTAAATCAGGAGGAAATATTTATCGCATATGGAGAATAACTCATGTTATGTACAGGAAGAGTCAATTATAAGAAAAATATTTACCATACTATTTAATCAAGGATATACATTTCACACAGTTACATACCAAACAACTAAGAGCCTGCTTAAAATCATCATGACTATAGTAAGATAAGCTGGAAGGGATACCTCATTCTTTCGTCTCAGATGGCCTAGCCATGAACTCACATTCTCTTGTACTATGCAGTTAGCGTTAGTATTTTGTATTTTAACTTTTGTGAGTAGGTCCCAGTTTAGCATGAGTTTCAGAGTCATCAACCTCAAATAACCCAAGTGGATTCCAGGTCAAAACTTATAGGATCAAAACTTGTCACTTAGACATGTCCTAAACTGGTTCCAACACTAACACATTGACACTCGGGAAGGTCTTGAACCTGTTCACAAATACTATCCCTTTCAGTAGATCTAGTCATTAGCACAATTGCAAAAGGCAGACCTGAAAACAGATGTCTCTTGAAGAACAGTAGAACTTCAGTGGGTCAGAAGCTGAGGGGGAGATTTACCTCACTTGTCTTGAAGAGAAAAACTGCTAAAAGCTGGGCCTCCTCTCTCACTGGGCAGGTATTGATTTTATATTACCTAAAGATACATTCTCTTTATTTCTGTCAGCAGAAGGCAGCCTGCCTCTTTAAAGGCTAAGAGCATGGAGCTCTCCAACCATGTTCAATTAGCTGCTGCTTTTGCTGCACCTGAAGGACAGTAGGAAGAAAGCCTAGAAGTAAGAGGTTGGCTAAGAAAAAGGATGGGTAGGCTGCCCCTGTTTGGAAGTAAAAAACCATCAGATTGGGAATAGTTGGGATGCTGCAGTCTGCCAGAGGCCCTTAGTACAAAGGCAGACCTTGCCTGTAGCACTGAGCAGCTATTGAAGCCACAGGGGAGGCTGTTGCTGCTAGAGTCTGCGAGCAGCAAAGGAAGCCTGAAAGGTTGGGCTTAGGGAAGCTCCACTGATGGGCGAGTGCCTTAAATAAGAAGTAAGGTAGGAAACAGTGAGGGGATAAGAAACTTCCATCAGTTGCTTCTGAAAGGGTCCTTAGGCTGGAACCCCAAGAAGTGGGTGGGCCTGGGTCCCCTTACTCTTCCTCTCCACCTCTATCCTGCAAGCAGGAGCTACCACAGACTGAGGGAGGAGCTACTAGGTATTGCACTGTGAAGGTAGGAAGGCATCAGAGACCTAGCAGGGTCTCTTATAAGCCACCAGGTAGAAAAGGAAACTGATGATACAGAGAAAGAAACTGAGGCAGGCACACTGCAATTCTCCAGAGGTGGGGAGCGGGGGCCAGTGTGCACAGGTGAGTGATGCTGCCCTGAAGAGAAAAAGGAGTCAGTGAAAATCATGAATGGAGGGTTAAAACTTCTCTCAGAGAGCAAAGTGGTTGCCCTCAGGAGAACACTTTGCTTGTTCTTTGCCTCGCTTTGCTTGGTAAAGCTGTGCATCCCCTTGCATGATGTTTGATGGCTGTATGGCTCTGGGGAAGGGTGAGCTTCTAGTTGACCTGCTGAA
>NW_005841870.1:1091274-1095158 GCF_000455745.1 Alligator sinensis
AGTAAGAAAATAAAAGGTCGATTCATCACTGATGTATAAGGATTCAGGGCTACATTTCCCATACAAAAAAACTTAAAGTGGCCAGGAGGTGATGACATCCAGAGAGACTTTGACAGCATTGTGTGGTTTAAAGAACACTCTTATTTCTAGTAAGGCGTGGAAGGCAAGGCAGGGAGGCATCTTGGGGCAGCTATACACATGCCCGATGCCTGTTTGGATGTGTTCGTAGAATTGGAGCAGACTTGATTGAGTTTTCTGGAGCGTGCCAATTAGCATGCTCCAGGAGCCTCACGTCACGTGTATTCAGCGTGCCTGCCATAGATGCCAAGTTCATGAGGGCCCAAGGGCCCTGCCCCGCTCAGGAAGAGGCCAGGGTGGCCACCCATCCCTAACTGAAGACTGAAAAATGCAGGTTGCTGTGGACTCCTGCAAGGGGCTGTGGGGAGCGAGATGCAGGGGGCACCATGTGCATACGTGTGCATGCACACATGTACGTGGCCAAAAATACAGCTCCCCCAGCTGCCTGCAGGCAAGTCTATGGGGGAGGGGAGCAGATTGAGGCCCCCACAGTGAGGGAGAGAGTGGGGCAGGGGCTGGGCCTGTAGGCTCTGTCCAGCTAGGGTGGTACATAGGCCCTGGGGTTGGGGTGGGACAGAGCCACAAGCAGCTCATCCAGAGGGGCGGGGATGCTGCTGCATGCACTCCCAGGAAGGAAGGCATGGGGGGCATGTGCCCCCCCACATTTGTGCATGGAGCAGAGGTGGATTCAGGCTGCCTGCTGTGGGCTCAGGGCTCCCACCCCACTGCTGCCTTCCCCCTGGGAGCCCTGCATTGTGATGGTGAGGTACCCCCTCCCCTCCCAAGAGCTGCTCTAATTAAAGCGCCCCCCACCCCAGAGCACATGTCAAGACACCTTTAGAGGCTAATGGTTTCAAAGAGGCATAAGCTTTCATAGGCAGCAACCTACTTTTCAGATGCTACGAGGAAGTAGGTGGTTGCCTACCAAAGCTCATGCCTCTCTGAACCAGTTAATCTCTAAAGTGCCGCCCTTCCCAAACTTCAGCCTAACTTCAGATTAACATGGCTAACCACCTCTCTGGTAGGGTTGTAGTGGTGTTGCCACCATGATGGTCAGGGTATGTGCAAGAAGCAAGAATTGCTTGGTAATCTCTTTTATTGGACCAACTATGGGGTTGTGGGAGATGTGTATCCAGAAGCTTATCTAACATCTCTCCCCACTATGTAGTTGGCTCAGTAAAAGATAATACCCAACAATCCTTGTTTCACTCTCGTTTCTAGCATTTGACGTTGAACTTTTTATGCTGAAGAAAATGGTGTTGGGGAAGGCAGGAGAGAGGAAGAAGAATGCCTGGGCCCACATCTTTTTTCCCTTAAGAGCATCCAAGTGCCGCATGTGTGTGCAGACATAGCCGCACAAGAAGCATTTCTGTGGAATTTAGATCTGACTGCACACCTTGTGCCGGGCACCTCTGTGCTGAAACTTTATCAGGGTTTATTACCATAAAATCTGATACCTGAATTTTATCTTGCCTTCCATCCTGTTCTATGCCTTGTCATGCATTTTAATGAGACTCATGAAATCTTTTTCACAGCTTGCTGGCTTTCATTTAGAAAGTGCAACTTTTTTTTTTCTTTTTTTTGCTGTTCCTGCATATATTCATTCCTTGCAATCACAAGCCCAGTTTTCACAATGACCTTGCTACAACTTGCTTGTCAGTTATCCAACAAATTCAGTCTCTAACTAAGCCATCTGTTAACTGTTCCGGCTAGCACCGCTCACTCTGTTTATGCCATTCTCAAACAGCCCAGCCAATGGCCTTGCCTAGGAGGATGTCAGTTGTGAAGAAAAGTAACATCCTAGCATGGACAAAAGTATTCTTAAAAGTTCTGAAATCATCTGCCTAGCAACATACAGTTTCTCCCATGCTCCCATGGAGGACCCTAATGGACCCTACCATAGGCAAGATTTTGATCTCTCCAATTTCTCTTCAGTTTTCTCCAGTGAAATTCAGAAGTACTGTGCAGCTGCCTCCTCCAGTTCCCTGCAAAATTCCCTTCTGGATCGAAGTATTCTGGTGAGTTCATTTGCCATTTCTCTTGCTCACACTGGTTTACTCCTGATACTATGAAATATGTCTCATGCATGGGAGGAGGGGTACAAAAACCTGACCATTATTTTCTGACATGGGTTAGAACAGGCTAATGCTCCTGCCTCAGAGGGGAAGGTTACTCTCCTTGGCTCCAACCACTGCTTCTTTACAGAGTAGAATCCCATTTCAGAGAATTAAGTAGGGCTTAAAATAATGTGCTGAGCTGTATACAGGCTTTCTGTGCCGAGATGGATTTTGTCCTACGATATCAAGACAAGGACTTTCCCTTTCTAATTAAATATGCTTATTATTGTGAAAAATTCCCAAGAAATTTTAATATGGGTGGTGGTGATGATAAGAATAATTTCCAGACCTGACGGGAATGGTATTTTGTAGCAGACAGACCCACAACTCCTCAAGTCACCCCAAATTTTAGTTTTGGACTACAACTCAGCTGGATTGCTCAGAAGAGCTCATCTGGTTCAGATCTTCTCTATGCATCTTAACAGCAAGGCAAAACAAATCCAAATAAGATATAGTCACAGCCTCTTTTTACATAAAGACACATACATAAATGTAAAGAAATATTGCTGATGTCTATGAAGTGCTGAAAAGGGCTGTGAGTAGCACAAGAAAGATGCTGAGAACCAAGGCTTTATAATATAAAGAGTCAACTCCTATTCTACCTGTTAGACACTCAAGTCAGTTTAGGCACTTAAAGTATGATCCCATTTCCCCTGTTTAAGTCCCCAGAAAAAAATGTAAATGAAAAGATGGGTGGGTCCTCCTCCTTGCTGTTGTCTTGTTTGTATTATAACTAAGTCACCAAAAGGCAGCATATTACAAAAATAGATGCACTCATGGATTTGTCAGGGACTCGCACAGCATGGAATAGGGATGTGCTTAAGTGTTCAGGTTCACTTGTTAGCTAAGGTGGACTAGGATCTGGCCCTAAGGCTAAGTACAGAGGTTCAAAAAGTCCAAAGCAGAAGTAGTCTAATTTTTGCACTTTACCTCAAGCGCCCTAGGTTAGGTCAGGAGAAAACAAAACAGACATTTGCCTTTTGGTGGGTGGGGAGGATGGGTACACACATGGTGGCTTCCTGCACTGGCTGAGGCCAATAGGTTGAGGGCATTACCATGCACCTCCCAGCAGGTTGCCAGAGAATGTGGAGCCCAGCTGAACAACCGGCCACCCCTGATTGGCCAGTGTGGCCTCTCCCCTGGTCCTGGGCATGACCTAAAACTACACCTTGCTGGGAGTGGGTGGCCTAGTGGGGCTCCCAGTGGTGTGGAAGCCCCCAGGAAATATCAGGCCAGTTACCACCATAGAAAGGTGGGTTGAGGTGCCTTAATAACCCCAGTTCCCACAACTGGGTGGGTTACCCCCTTGAACGGTCTGGAAGGTGGACCCCGGAGAGAGAGTGGGGCTCTAGACTCAGAACCTGTCTTGAAATCCCCCAACTGGTCAATGCTGGGGCCAGGACTGGAAGGTTGAAGGGCCAGGGGCCTACCATGAGGGATGCCCAGAGCTGAGGGCCTGGGGGTCTGAGTGACCTGGAGGTGAGGCCAGGGCCAGTGTAGCCAAATGTCCTGGGGGGCCCACACCTGTAAAGGGGAACAGCTCAGGGAGCTAGGTAGCTTAGAATGAAGGTGGAGTAGGCCACCTGAGTGGAGGGATCCAGGTGGGGTTCAGACTGGAGGAATCTGGGGCCCAGAGTGGGGCCGGTGATGTTGACAACAGTGGATAACATCTGTGAGGCTTGGGCTGTC
>NW_005841870.1:1095189-1098408 GCF_000455745.1 Alligator sinensis
GCCGTGTAGGGGAGGAACAGAGCTGCAGATAGCACCCCCTGGCATCAGGGCAAGAAAATGGGCAGCCTCCTGCCTAATTAAAATAATTAATTAAATAACAACAAGGCATGGTAGGCAAGAAGGCGGGCGGTTGGCCCAGAACAGGTGGGCGGGGCCATTGGTAGATGGGCCCCAAGAAGGCTCTCCTGTTACACCCAGTATATAATTTCACATATATAACTCCCTGCATTTTCTTTTCAAATAGTCTTTTAACTGTCCTCTACTTAATTGGACCTAGGAGATTGCTTATGTATATCCGAGGCTTCTTTCCAGTCCTTTGTTTAATATCTCACCCCTTTACCTTGGATGTCCAGGGGCATCTCTCCTTTTCACTTTCAGTTGTGTTGGTCTCCTCTTGGATTGTCTGTTTTTTCTTTGGTGTTCCCTTCATCTACACCAGCTCACAACTCCCACTCTGGGTTCTTTAGGCTTTCTGCCACTCTCTTCCCTCCCAGTCATGCTAACAAGTTCTAATTTCAGCACTGTGGCTTCTGCCGAGATAACCACAGAGGTTGGCTTCTCTATTTCTTAGGGGTACTTAGTGGCTTTTCCGCAGGGGTGCTCCTCTGGTGCAGGTTTATCTTCCCCAAAGCATCCTCCTGTACCTGCCCTGCAACTCCCACCTTTAGGTCTTCACCCTGGTCTCATTTTTCTGTTGTGGCTTCTTCCACTACCTCATCTTTAATAGCATCTTTCAGATTGATGCTGCCAATGAGGTTGGCCCACTGCCATTTCTTGACCTCTCGATGTTGGGTATTTCATCTTGTGGGTGCAGTCTTGGCAAAACAGGTTACCACTCTTGCTCCCTATCCTGGTCTGTACTCTTCTCTAATGAACTGTAGTCCCTCTCTTTCAGGTCTCTACCAACTCCACTTCTAGGTGCTGTATACAGCCCTTTAATGCTGCTACCTCAGCCTCATACTAGCTGGCAAGCTTTCCCAGCCTTTCACTTAGTTGTTCCATTTCCTTCTTGTGCCTAGTCTCCAGTTTGTCCCACTTCCAGTCCAGGCACTTCAGTATTACTGGCATGACATCTTCCCATACAGGTATGAGTTCCAGGTGTGTTGGTCTAACCTCCTCTATATTCTTCTCCAGCTGAGCTATCTTGGTTTTGTCTTCTGAGATCTCTTGGCTCAAGAATCTAGGTGGGTCCTCACTCTCTCGAGTCTTACGGACTTCCACCTTTGTGGCCTCTAACTGTTTCTGTCTCAGCTAAGACCATTCTCAAAATCTCTAGCTCCTGGAGGTGATCCTAGTGCTCCACCTGTAGCAGAAAGCCTCCTTTGTACATTTCCCTTCTGGACATTGATATAACAGAAGCCCTTTCCTGCCTGCACCCTCTCCCCCCACCCCCAATTTTGTGCATTTCTTTTTCCAAGTATTGGCAGAGACCTAGCACACTGGTTGCATGGGTGTGCAATGCTCAGAGCAAGCCAGAAAGCTGAAGTGGCGTTCTGTAGGAGAAACTTATAAACTACATCTACATATCAATTAAGCTCAGTGTCACTAAAGAAAACAAAAGAACTAAAATATCCACTTCAATGACTGTAAATATATCCTGGTACTAACCTAACTGACTTACTGTCCCCAGTAGCCTTTGATCCTCACTACCTCACATTGCATTTTTATATATTTCTCACAGTGCATTTTATTTTTCATCCGTCTCATCTTTACCATGGCATTTTGTATTTTATATGTTATACTTTTAAATCCTTAAGGAATGTATCCCTGTAGAATGAAGTTACAGCCTGGACCATTGTTAAAAGCTGCATTGAAGTTGTAGTTGTAAAATGATAAAATCTGCTATATCGGGCTGGTCCCCCTTGAGTGAATGCAAATATATGATGAATCAGTAGATAATTGAAGACAAAGCGAGAGCCTCTGGCAATTACCTAGCCAGAGAAACTTAGCATTGCAAAACTCTACTCTACAAGCCATGTTAGGCTAATCAAGCCAAGAAACTGATTCCTGGAACGGAACACCCACCCTATTGACTATTCCTATAACCCATAACAATATAGCCATTAAGTCAATAAGTCGAGGGTGGACTCCCAAAACTTCAGGTACCAGCAGGCAAAGACCCCTGTGACTAACAGCTGTCATGTACTACTCAAAACCCACGTGGGACAGTGACCTCCGGATTGGGCAGCCAAGATGATGCTGGGGGAAAAAGATTCCTGTTATGTCTGATTCATAACTACAAAGGTAGAGTCACTCTGTAGGGTCAGCAAAAGCAATTTGGCAGCAGCTATGAAAGGGTTAACAATGCAGCTCTGACCATGAACAGCGAATGCCACATACCCACTCCTCTGTGGGCTGGCAGGGGGAGAAGTACTGCAATCATTACAGGTCTCTCTGTTTTCTTCCAGTGCAGAACATTTCATTTCCTTCCTTGAGACACCATTCCAATTTTAGAGGGCTGATATTTGGGAAAAGGTGCATGTAATATATGGGTAAATACAGTATAAAATCACTGAAGTCAGTTCTATAGTCTTGTGAAGACCCTAGTCCATAAGGGCTGTGATCTTCAGGTGTCCCATAATAAAAAGAATTAAAGTATCCTCTGTCACCAATAATATATCACATTACATTGAGCCAGTAGAGTACCTTGTAGGGGAAAAGAGGGGTAGCAAGCAGGGCACCAGCCTCAGGCAGCAACTTAGGAGGGGCAACCACACAGTCTATGCCCCAACAGCAAAAATAACCCTACACCATTGCTCTCACAGAAGCAGCTGGCTGCACAGACACCACGCTGCTGCTTTAAGAGTAACAGCGTGGGCAGGCAGATCATGCTGCAGCAATGGCTGTAGCAGCAGCAGCAGTGGCAGAAGCCACCAGGGACTATTTTTGAGTCACTGGCATAGGTAAGACTCCTGTACCTCTTTCCTGTCCCTTCCCTTCCCCGCTCCCCTACAGGGTGTCAGGATCAACCAAGCCATAGGTGGTTACTCAGTTAATTACTTTGGGCAGGCCAGGGTTACACAAGGCATCAGCTGCAGTCCAGGTCTTCAGGCCAAGGGTTAAGGCAGTATCATGGTCAGGGGGGAAGATACATCAGAGCCAAGAGATCCAAACAGAGAAGGGGCAAGGGCTGTGGCAAGGCTGGGATCAGGCAGCAGCAAGGCAGAAGTCCAGAGAGCAAGCATGCATACACCCCCTATTACTAAGAAAGTTCAGCAG
>NW_005841870.1:1098439-1100515 GCF_000455745.1 Alligator sinensis
TTATAGCCTTCCTGTCAGGGCTCATGGTGCCTGCTGGTTCTCCCTGTTCACCTGAGTCCTCATTAATGTCCTCATGGGAGGAACAAGACTGGGCTGGGGCTGGTGCCTGACCAGCTGCCTGGTGGTGCTGAGAAGTCAGCCTTTGTCTGTCAGCCTGGCTGTCCTAGGTTTGAATCACCATGGCTTTGCTTAGAGGTGCAAAGCCAGGCTTGCACACAGGGTTTGCTTAGAGGCACAGCCTTTGCTTGTAACACCTCTCTGTTGACCCCAATGGTAGGGGTGCCTAAATTTCATGACAGACTGGAATATTGAGTATATCTGTTATGAGATGTCCTACAAAAATATTTTGAAAAAAAATGAAGATTGGTCGCATTTTTAGTGTTCTTACAGGCCAGCTCAAAATACCATCCAAAAATAGCTTCTCTAGCTAAAAACATTCTTGTGATGTTTAGTACATTCCTACTGAAACATTTGAAGCTAGACTGGAAGGGGAGGCAAATATTTGTATTTGTCATGCTCTGAAATTATGAATCCCAACACTAACAGCTTTCTTATCTGGGCCACTTTTTCCCATTAGGATGAGTGATTGGGGAAGGTCTATAGAACTGTAAGCAGAAACACTTTGCCAGTCCACTTTTTCCCATTAGGATGAGTGATTGGGGAAGGTCTATAGAACTGTAAGCAGAAACACTTTGCCAGTCCACTTTAAGTAAAAGTAAATGTTAACACATCTGACATTAGGATTAATAAAAAGATTAACCAATGACAGCTCACTGCTACTGCATATATGATTACGAAATGAATGTGTGCAATGTGGAGAGGGTTAGTGACACTTAAAACAATCCATCGACTATTTGATCATCTAAAAGGCATGAAGCTAGACTGAGAGGTTGTATTTCAATCAGTGGCTGGCCATACTGCCACCTCTTTCCATAAGCAGAGAGAGTTAGTTCATTGTGTTAGTCTCAGGTTAGACAGAGGGCAGGGCAGGATGGCACCTTTACAGACTAACTAGTTCAGAGACTTTATCTATAAAGATCATAGCATCAAAGTAGGCTGCAGTCTATGAAAGCTCAGGTCTCTCTGAACAAGTTAGTCTGTAGATGCCACCCTGCCCTGCATTCTCTCCATAAGACACTAGAGAAAAAGAGTCAGGTTTTGATTTGGCTTCACTGGCTTTACACTGGCATAACACCATTGAACTAACGGGCTTGCTCTTGATTCGAATACTTATGCAAGTTAGAAAAGAAGCAAGACTGAAGGTTATATTTAAACAACATAAAAATAACATGCTAGGCCTAGTCCCCACTAGCAGTGCCTGTGCAGAACTAGATACTAAAGCTGATTGTTTTGTTTGGGAGTGGGATGTACAACGCTCCTGCAAAATGAGATTTGACAGGTTTGTCCTGTAAAAATCAGAGTTATAATAATAAGCAATGCAACTCTTCAGGGTTAGTTTTCAAGACATGCCTGAGGGGTTTTATTAAAAGTACAGTCAAACTAAACCTATTGTGACAAGCTTGGAGCTGTTTTGCAATATAAATGCTGCACACATGACTGGGCCACTGAGATGTTTATTGTTACAAGGGTATCTGGTTGGGGAAGCATAAACAAGCAGGAAAGGAGAGAAGGGCTCATAACCAACTACTTCTCCACAAACGTTTGAGTGTTAGGAGACGGTGCCAATAGAGGAAAAGGCCTGGCAAGACAATGGCTACAAAGGGCAATAGCTTTGCTTTAGAAGCTCTCCTCAAGAGAGGAGAGGAATTGTTTGGGGGAACTGGAGCAAGTCACAGGGCTGGAATAGGGGATGTTGAAAGAAGCAACCTAGGTAGGACATCAGGGGGTGTTTTATACATTGCTCCAGGAGGCGGGAGGGAGAGGGTGCTTTAATTAGAGTGGCTCTGAGAGTTACTCTAATTAAAGCGCCAAGAGCGTCATGTGTATCAGCATCCCTGCGCTGAAAAATGGCAGCGGAGGCGCTTTAACTAAAGCTTCATATAGATTCATAGATGTTAGGGTCGGAAGGGACCTCAATAGATCATCGAGTCCGACCCCCTGCATAAGCAGGAAAGA
>NW_005841870.1:1101564-1136933 GCF_000455745.1 Alligator sinensis
ACGAACCCGTGCTGGTTTCCCCTCAGCATAATTTGTCCTGCCGGGCTCTCGCAAATGTGAGCCTTGATAATTTTTTCAAAGACTTTGCCAAGGGTGGAGGTGAGACTGACTGGTCTGTAGTTGCCCGGGTCCTCCTTCCTCCCCTTTTTGAAAATGGGGACCACGTTGGCCCTTTTCCAGTCCTCCGGGACTTGGCCCGTGCGCCATGAGCTTTCAAATATTCCCGTCAGTGGCTCTGCAATGATGTCAGCCAGTGCCTTCAGCACCCTCGGATGGAGCTCATCCGGGCCTGCCGACTTAAAGGCATCCAGTTCTTCCAAATGACTCTGCACCATCTCAGGGTCTATCATGGTAGTCTGGCGCCTTGCTGCTGCCTCTCTACAACCCCAGTGAGAGACTTGTCGTGCCCCTCACTTAGGAACACTGAGGCAAAGAACTCGTTGAGGAGTTCAGCCTTGTCCCCTCTGTCCGTCACCTATTGTTTCTGCCCAAGCTTGCAGAACAAGTTTTAGTTAAAGTGCCTCCACCGCCATTTTGAAGTGCAGGACGCTGATACACATGATGCCGGAGTCTGCTGGAATTCGGTAATCACTGTTACAGCACATCAGAGCAGCCTCCAATGCACATGTATAGGCACCCCAGGAGAGAGGGAGATGGTAAAGACTTTAAAGCCTGTAGACTGCTTTATAGAATCCTAAATACTTTGCTTTGCTCCACTGCTGATATAAGCAGTGCTTTTGTTTGAAGAAAGCTGTCTGAGCACTGGAGACCAGCAGTGTAGGAATGTACCCAGGTGCCTTGGGGTAAGGTGATGGTGAATGCACAGCTGTCAGCAGCAACTGCTCCCCTCCCTCCCTTCCCTCAGGTCAGCCCTTGGGGCAGGTGCCCTTATGGCCCCCCTAGTTATGCCATTTACTGGTCACAGGCTCTTGAAAGAAAGAACTGCAGATGCCAAAGCATGCCGTGCCATGATAGCATAGGGTACTGCAGTCCTGGGCTCAGTCTAAGAGTGGGAGAACTGCAGAATCCCACCCAAGAGAAAGAAATAGTACAAGCCCTAACCACTGAAGTCCTGGGCTTAGGCACAGTTAGTGTTTGTCACTGTGATACCAAGCCACTCATGGCACCCTAGTGCCATAAAGCCACTATATCAAAGTATTTTTTCAGTGTCGGAGGCATAATGTGTGCTGATGACAAGATATTTCCCTTTATATCTTCAGTTATGGCCAGCCTAGGGGCTTTTCATGCTGCTTTTTTCAGTACTAAAAGTATTGCTGGTGCAGAAGTTGGGCTGACACTCCTAAGGATGAAGTCCTCCATATGCCAAATAGATACAGTTGGGAGCAGGACCATCTGCCCTACAGTGCCCTTCCCCATTTGTGCCTAGCCACTAGGAGTCATCCTAAGCTGCTTAGTTTCAGTGCCTAAACCTTCTGCTGAGACTGCCAACCAAAGAGCCTATTAGAGATAGTTAGGATAATGGGTATTAATGTGTGTGGACACCCATCTGCTAGGAAGCCAGCTGAAACTATCAGTAGCATAGGCAGGATGGCCTTTGTGGATAAGGCAGTGGCCTGGGGAACTGAGGGACTGAGATTCAGGCCCCAGCTCAGCCAGATACTTCTGTATTGCACTGAGCAAGTCATTTCACTCCCTCACAGGGTGTCATCAAAGAGGAGAGGGGAGGAAGAGGGGAACCAGTGATTGAGATGCACAGATACTTTCAGCAATCAGGGCTCATGTTAGAGGTGATATCTTTTATTAGACCAACTAGATTTTTGCAAAAAAAATGTATTTAATTGCAAGCTTCTGGGCACAAACACCCTTCATCAGGCATCAGAGAAAAGTCTGTAAAAGTTCTCCTAGGTAGAAATGAAAAGTTCATATTTCACTGGATTTCACAGAGGAGACAATAGATGGAAAACTCCTCTGGGCAGGCAGGTCTTAGCTGGTAAGGTGTCTCTAAGCTCTCTTGTGAGGCTCTGTGATGATGCAAATTGCCTTGAACAAAAGGCAGGAGCAGTATCTCAGGTTTCAGGTGGCCAAAGTTGCTTCCTTGTGAAATTATGAAGATTTAATTTTTTTAAAATCAGCTAAAATTCGACATCTTCCATGTGTTGGGTATCCAGGTTGTAGCTGTATTGGTCTCGAGGAAAAAGCAATCAGGGCTTGTGGTAGAGGTAATACCTTTTATTAAACCAACTAGATTTGCAAAAATTAAAGAGAGTTTAATCTTATGTATTAGTCAGTCAGCTCATTTCACTCTGATGGTTATAATATTGTCATACAACTCCTAAAATCTTCTTGACATTTCTTTATTGCTTGGTTCATCTATGATTTCTATCGTTTTTGTAAGCTTTACCGGGGGACCCTAACTTCTGCATTGTACGAATGCTTAAAAATGGTGTCCCTCAAGTTTGTACCTTGGGGTACATGTGCTCTGAAGATAGCCATTGACTGCGCAGTCAGTTGGCAACATCTGCAAAAAAGCTTTGCGTGTTACTTCAGTTGGGTCACGTTCCTGTGTAATTGGGAACATGACGTTGACTTTAAAGAACCTAGTTGCAATAAGTTCCCTTCCCTCATTGCACTTACCAGTTTCCTTTATTTGCACAGCTTCTTTGGGTTCTCACCTCCTTATATATTGCATTATATTGTGTTACACCTACTCATAACTATTTTCCATCAATAAAAACATAATTAAAAAAACTGCTAATGTCTACATGGAACAGTACTTTCAGTGGATATTTTTTTACTGTTTCTGCCCAGGATTGTTTTCAGGCATGACTGAGCGTTTCACATCTAAGTACCTAACTCCAAGGCACAAGCAAAGGCTGGAGCATCCAAGTAACTTTTTTTACACAGTAAAGTTGCATGTTACACTTACCCATACTAAATCTGTGGAATATTAAGACATGTTAAAGTTAAAATGTGCTGTGAGCACTATTAAGGGTTAATGCCATACATGCCTCCCCTGGGGGTGCACACAGCAGCGGGGAGTCACTCCCACTCCACACCCTGGACGAGCTGCCTGCCCCACTCCTGGCAGGGTCGCATGCACTGCCCTGGCTGGGCAGCACCTGCCCCACTCCCTTCCTCACCATAGGGACCTCAGTCTGCACCCCCACATGCTCTCCCCTCCACAGACTTACCAGCAAGGAGTTGCTCTCCAAGGTGCCAGGCTGGATATTGGATCAGTATTGGCCGATGTGACTGATTTCTGATTATTATCCAGCATCGGCCAAAAAAATCTTTATCGGTGCACTTCTAATCTGCTTCTAACTAACAAAAACATGTAGCTAATTCCTACTGTTTATTTTTTCCCCCGATAGGCTCTCTTCTGCAGCACATAATTGAGCATTTAGTTCTCCAAACTCCACAGCTATGCCTTCCCTCAGGGGGAAACAGCGATTCCCAGCTTTGGGAAAGAGAGGAGATGCATTTTTAATGTGGGATTATTCATCAATTATGAAATTTGGCAGAGTTGTCTTTTCTTTCATTGTACATAGCCCCCCATGCCCCTCAGTGGGCTTCCCTTCAATTGAAACATTACATTAGACCAGCAGTTTCCAACTTCGGGTTGCAGCCCAAAGGAACGTTGTGGGGGCAATGCTGGTGGCGCTGCACACAAAGGACAAGCCGCGCCATGTGCTGGGAGCTCCCCTGCCCCTGCCAGATTCCATTCCCAGCAGTGGGTCATGGCAAAAAGAAGTTAGGAACCACTGCATTAGACTATAACTGTGGAGTTACATTAACTACAAAACACTGCTCTGCAATTGGGGTAGACTCTCACTGTCACATGTCATTAAGTTAACTGACAAGAGTAAACAGTATGACAATAAATATACCCATGACCAGACCACATCATGTTAAACAAAATAGTCCTTTGTCCATGCTGCCTGCAAAATCATATATAGCATCTTCAGATGATGTAGTAATGTTATGCTCTTCAGGATGATGACCATCTTCTTATTTTGCATGCACTGTGATTAGAATAACAGTGGCTCCTGGGTACTTCTTCAATACAAACAACCACCATCTTCTAATGAAGACAACCCTGAGGGTCCAGCTGGAATACATTCTTCTGGATTTCTATTTTTCTGTTCTGGAAGTTCTCTCACTGAGAAATTCTCTCTGGAGGTGTGAAAGCCCTTATCCATGGCTTAAATTTAATTTGGATGGCTTACTCCGGAAGGACAAAAGTCTAAGCTGCTTGTTAATAATTTTGCTAGTATGATTATGAACTAATCTGGATGGCTGTTTATACTAAATTCATAATCCTTTTCTGCCTCCCCACCAAGAGAAAAAGGATATAAAACAAAGCTGTTACCAAAATGAAGTAACCCAATATTAAGCTTTCATTTAAAAAGAATAAAGTGCAAAGGTATGTTATTTTTATGGTACTGGGTGAACATAATAATGATTACATAGGGCAAGGTAAATTCCTAAACTGTGAGGTATACAAGCTCAGGATTAATTCTAAGTCCTCTTTCTTCAGTATAAAGAGATCCCACTCCAGTAGAGGCAAGAAAAGACAAAGCTAGCAAGGAAGAGTGAAATACCACAAGCATTCTATGTAAAGTGACTTTATTAAAAGGTTTGTTAATATAAAATGTGACCATGTACATTTTTTTCTGTTATGAACGTTTAATAAAAGCATATCATAGAAAGGGAGAAGCATCAATTTGTGTCAAAGATCAGCAAGGAAAAATCTACTGAATAAGTAAAAGTTCTGCAGCATGTTCTACCAGCTGGTCCCAAATGTGTATAGGATGCAGTACTCTAAAAATGGTAGTAAAGAGAGCACAAAATTGAAGCAAATTACAAATCTACAATCCATTTAGCACAGGTGTAAACGAATGCTCCTCCCGACATTAAGAAGTGTTACACAAAGCGCTACAAATATTGAAGCAAGATTAAAAAGTTGATGCCTCTTGCATGGATTGAAAATACACACTGATGGCTGAATATTTCAATTTACTGAAAACAATTCAAAGCTTTTATTAGTAACTGTAAAACCCATGATTAGTGTCATTCAGCTTAAAAAAATTTCAAGGACTCCTCAAGTTTGAGGAAAAAGTGCAAGTCAGCAGTATTTCATACATCTGGACTTTATGCTCAAGTCCTTGTTTAATTTTCCATATTAATGCTAGATGATAACGTAACACTAATAAGGGCCATTTAAAAATATTAAACTAAGCAGCAAATATTATAAGTATATCTGGGCCAACAGGAATATGAAATACAAAAGAACTAAAATTTTCTCCTGAATTTACAGGGATCAAATATAAGACCCATCCTTTACATAGAAGTTTACTTGATATGTATCACTGAGTGCATTCAGTTGAAGTGTATTTTGTAGCACAGCTTTATTAATGCTGTTTCAGAAGTTATCATTGTGCTATGAAACCTCACTGTAAAATCTGCTTTTCTATGACTAGCTATCCAATATTTTATTCTTTTCTGTTGCTAGATGTTAATACTTGTTTTTGAAAAAGGCTAAATTTTATAACTGAGCCTTTAAATAGATTAAGGAAAGCAAGCATTCACTGCTGTTTGATAGTAAATATACACCACCTGCCTCAAAGCAAACAAGGCAAGCAGCACACCACTCTGCAGAATGGAGTTTCTTCAATACCTGCAGACTACTTTGAAATCTTCTCAAAGACTTTTATTGTACAAAAGAAAATTTTGGTCAAAAAATGTAATCAGCAGGTTTTAACTGTCACTAGTAGCAACAAACTGTCGAATGCCAATCCATATGAGGCCTAAGGGAATTAAGTCCAACTGGTATAGACTGCCCATCATTTGGCCATAGTACAACTTTGGCATGGATTCATTAAAATGAGCTGTATCTTTTTCCTTCCACCCCGGATAGATAATTTTGGAATCAATTATGGAGGTAAAAAGGAAAGGTTAAACCTCTGGCATTGGACCCTTCACTGGTTGTGTGTAAGGGGAATTAAGGCTTCAAGGTGAGAAACACAGTGAAAAATCAGTGTCTAAGTCATGCTGCATTTTGGAGACAGCAGTCCAAATGACAGCTGAAATCCTGTTCTCCACCCTTAACAGCAGCTGAAGATCATTCAAAAGTAGACCTGGAGGCAAACATGCCAAAGGCTACCTTTTGGTTCTGTTTGCACCTCAGATGCAAACACTACCCAGAGAGTAGACACCAGGGAGGATGTATCCACAAAAGGAAAGAGCACCAGAAATTAGACTGATGTGTCCTCAAGAGGGATAGCTGTTATAAAAAGAGTACAAAAAGCCTTAGTGTGCTATAGCCTGCTACAAATGTAGTAGTTTACCATAGCAAAAACTTAAGTGATGCCTGCTCCTGGAGACACCGGTGATTTACTTCAACATTTCTGCTACCAAGGGCTATATGGAAGCAGTGACTTCTTTAGGTTTTCATTCCTTGGAAAAAAAATTGGGCAAAACAAAGGTCAGCATCCTCACTCATGTTTACAGTCACTTCCCAAGCCACTTTTGTAAGAAGTCTTCCTTTCTAGCAAACGTATCTATAGAACACAACTGCAGTGATTCTTTGAACCAAGCATTTTTGTCAAACCTTTGGCTCCTCTCAAAATAACTTGCAAAAAAGGTGGTAGAATACAATACTGCCAAACTAGATATGAAATAAACAAAGAAAATACAATTCTTATAATATGCTTATTTTTTCATGCCTTTCTCAAAGGAGTCTTTTGGTAGTGTATTTAAAGCAACACTGCATTTAATTCATTTTTGTCATGAAAGATGCAAATGCTTATGAGCCATGCTAACCCAATTCCTAACAAAACAGGAACCGGTTCTTGGTAGGCTGAGTCTTTTGAACATAGAAGTTTGCTCTTTAATGTATACAATTTCCCCCAATACAATAACTACTCAACTTGTAACAGACGTTACAAAATTCAAAAAAAAAAAAAAAAAGAGATCACACCTATCACAAACATTTGAAGTACAAAAATGCATCTGGTATTACAAAAAAGTTTATACAAAGGCAACATTTAGAGTTTGAAAATTATTTTTTTTAAATACGCAGATGCTAGTAACTTAACAAACAAAGAGAAAATGCCTCTTTCCTTCTCCAAACTTGATGTGAACTATTTTGTAGTATCTTTACCAGTTGTCTAGAAAATCAAAGCCAGTCTTCAAGATAATGGTGTTTGTATTACTCTGTAAAAAAACACAGAATTAAAGGATAAATATTGACATATCATATGGGATTAAAAGGATTAAATGGAGTTGAATAACATATGGACCCTGAAAATCATAATATATTTGTTTGTAACCGCGCCTGCCAAAATTTAACATTATTTACCTATGTACCTTGGAATGCTTGATAGCATCTGTGTTGAAAAATGCCACATATAAGAAAAATCCATATATGTTGAAGGAGCAAAAAATTATTCCTGAATCAGAGTAATATTCTTTACTTTGCTGATAAAAAGGATTTATTATTCGTGCTTCCCTATTCACATTATGATTATTTCTCAGGATAAAGGGTAGGCAAGAGTAGAGAAAATATATATTATCTAATCTGGTAATCCCATGCTTTATCTATATATTATCTAATCTGGTAATCCCATGCTCACTCCACCCCACTCCAAGTCATTAACGTTACTTCAGGGGCAGCAGAGGGGGATAGTGTACTTTCCTCTTAAGCCCTGGGATGCTGGCCACAGGTAAGGCTGGGATATTTTGACTGGGTAATACTGATGCTCTTGCTGGTACTTAGGAAAAAGTGGATGTTTCTGAGATCTTGCTCTTCTTGCTCAGGGTTATACTGATGATCACCAAAATTTGGAGGCAGGAAAGAATTTTTCCTCTCGCTCAGACAGGCATGGACTTGTTTTGCCTTCCTGTGCAATGTGGGGCATGGTCCTTCTTGTAAGACAGGGTGGCCAACCTGTGGCGCAGGTGCCATCAACGACACAGGCAGCCTCTGTGCATGGCATGCAGCAGATCAGGGAGGGGAAAGGTAGCACAGCATCAGACAGGGCAGAAAGCAGAAGGCAAAGCAGGAGATCAGGCAGGGAGCACAGAGTAGGGAGCAGAAAGCAAAGTAACAGATCAGGCAGGGGAAAGGGGCTGAGGTAGCACTTGCACCAAAAGGTTGGCACCCACTGTCCTAGATCTTTGGAGCATGTCAACCAACTACTTCCCTGTCATTGCAATGGCAGGGCACTGGCAGTCCTCCCATCTCCCCTGCTTTTACTCATGGCATTGTATTGGGTGGTGTTTTTGTTTCACATATGATGTCTTGCAGCTGTGTGTAAGGACTTGAAATGGCAATTTGGGGAGATTCTTGGGTAAATGATGGCCTGTGAAAGCAGGGCACTTGACCTGCTGGCTCAGAAGGACTCTTCTACTCTTGGGTTCCTAACTGTTCAAAGAGTTTACAGAGGCAGTCATATCTACCCATGTGCTTCCAAAAGGTTGAATATCTCAATGTCTTTATTTTGAAAAAGCCACTTCCCAGAAATTTAATGAAGGTCTGGGTGCATGTTTTCAAATTGCTCAACCAGAGGGAAAAATGCAGATTAAAAAAAAAATCCACAATACAAATTAAATGACCTCACCACAATGACTATGGCAGCAAGGCAGGGCAGGGTCTTTTTTTTAATTGCATACTGCAGGCAGCATTCATAGCCAGAGAACAGCCAAGGAGCTTCCTCACCTCTTTCTCTCTCTCCAGACAAGAAACCAAACCAACCAAGGCTCCAGATATCGATGTACCTTCCTAAATCCAAATGTTTTCATTCAGTTGTTGGGCAGCTTGCACCATCTTCTAAATACTCAGTTCAGTCTGCAGCCTTGTGACCTCACACCACACCCCTGGAAGCTTCACAAATAGAATAGCTGATTTGATCTATGTAAGGTGTGAAGTTGTATGCCGAGTGCCTACAGCAATCTGACATGTATACTAATGTATTGCGCACACATACTGAAATGCATCAGTACTGTACATCTGTAGTTTGGTGCGTTGAATAACAGCTCAGTTAAGATTCAGCACAGCACCATCAAGGAAACTAGAAAAAGCAAGGAAATAAGGAGCTGTCATTCAATACACCTACATTAGCTCTCTCAACCTCCAATAGGGCTCATCACCATCTGCAGCATATACATCTTTAGGACTGCAAAGATGGTAGGTGGCCATGTGGGAAAGTGGGGGGGAGGGAGCCAACAGGAGTGGAGTGTAGAGAGAGGCCTGGAGCCTACTGTTTCTGTACAAAAGGCAACAGTGCCATACAGGGCTCCTAATGAAGACCTCTTTGCACAAACACCTGGCTTTCCCCTACACTGTGGCTTTGGTTTAACAGGGAACAAAAGACATGGTGAATAGATGGTGGGGTCCCCCCTCAAATTAGGAAATGAAGCAGCCTGGAACAGCCTAACTTCCTACTGCCGTAGCCATTTGCCTGTCAGTCCCAGCCCCCTGCACAAGCCTGCATGCCTTCTCTCATGACCTCTCCAAATTCCATCTCTACTTGCAGACAATCATCTTTTTCCAATAGTTCCCCATCAGCAGAGGAACTTCAGGATATTGTTTGGACCTGAAAATAGGAAATCAGTCCCTTGCTCTATTCCACTGATTTAGACATTTCAACAACAAAACACATTTGAAAGCTGCTTAAGTCAGTGGAGAAGTGGTTGCAGAGAGAAAGAAGTTTGGAAAAATGATCTAGCTTCCTCTCATTTGTCACAATTCATCTCTCATCCATGCTGTCCTTAGAGCCCTTCCCTACTGTATGCCCTAAATTTGTAGTTTCACTTGGAAAAGTCTTAAAATTTAACAGCATCAAAAGGGGTCTGTGATTTTTCACTCTAAGTGCAAAATAACCCTAGATGTTCATTAGTTTCACTAGGCTATGGTATTCTCTTTCCCGTCCTATCCTTGACTGTGGTGGCAAACAACTGCTACATTCTAGTCCGGAGGAAGTTACCAAACCGTGATGAATGCTCTGTGAATGCTACTGAATACGAGGCATTACAGGAGACCCTCACCCTTTGCAGGGAATACTCTAAGCACCACTGCTGCCACCGCCACTGCCTCCCTCCCCGTCCCTGGGGCTCCCCTGCAGCACCTGGGGACTGACCCCTTCCCCCCCAGCACTGCTGTGGCTGCCTCCGGAGGAGAAGATGCCGCTGCTGCTTCCTTCCACATCCATGGCACTTGTTCTCCACCCACCTCCCGGCTCTGCCCTCCCCTGCGAATATCTGAATCCGCAAACCCGGAGTTTGCGAATAGCAAGGGTTTCCTGTCTGTAAATATTAGATACTGAGTATGGCTACTTTAAAAATACCTATTAGAGATATGGGAAATGAGTTAGTTTAACATGTTGGCTGAACAGATGTTTTTCATCTACAGGATAAACAAAATCCCAACAAGCTTTGTTAGGGTTTAGTGCTCTACTGAATCCCTAATCTTCCTGGGTGACCTTGTTAAGACTTCAGTGAGATGCACACTCTTTAAAAATTGAAGATAATAGAATAAATACCAGCCCTTACCTGTCCAACTGGGTCTGAAAGCATAGGGCCCTCAGCCTCTTCAGTTTTTGTCCCTGAAGATGGCAGTTCCTGGGGTGGTTCAGGAAGGAGGTCATCTAGCGTGTTAGCTGTAGGCTGACTGGGTTGAGGTTTCTCCCACTCCGTAGATAGAGAAGAGAGGCTTGGAGTGACGAACGTTTCTGGTTTACCTATGCTGGGTTTCTCACCTTTGGTCGTCTCTTTTGGAGTAGACTCTTGCCTATAAAAAGATGTAAGGGCTTTCTCTCCTTTCTCCATCGATTTAATCTGGCTAGGGGTCAAGGACTGGAATTCTGATTGGCCTCCTTCAAACTTTGAACGCTCTGCATTTATCTTCCAGAAAGAGGACTCCTCTTCTTTCCTGGATGGTATTAACCCATCAGAGCTAGGCATCTTATTACCCTGAGAAGATTTGGGTGCCTGGACACCAGGTGTGGCTTTGACTGGTTGTCTCTGTTCATTTTGTGATGGGACACCACCTTGTTCTTGTAGGGATAAAGATGCAACACTGAACTCCATTTGACTCTGTATGGGATTACAAGAAAACAAACACACCAACAATGCATTTCAAATTCCACTACAAAAAGGCAAAAGCAATTACACTCTGACTGAGAACAGGGGCTCACAACTGTTACCTGCATGGCAGCAGGTAATATCTGCACCAATGCCAATATTAGAACAGCACCAACCACCAAAAAGGCAACTGCCTCCAAAAGCTTTTGCCCTTTGAAATACAGAATGAAGAACCTTCATGAAGTGGTCTGGAGAAAATAAGACTTATAAACCCTTTGCAGACCAGCCACTAGGGGGAAGCAATTACATATTTGAGTGTTCAGATGCCCTCCAAAGGAGGGTGGGGGGGAGAGAAAAAGACATGGGCACATGCAGGTAGAATACAGAACAATGAAAAGTGCACAATACATTCAAACAGAACTGTTTAAAGAATACTGGATAGCTTCTAAAAAGGCATACTTAATAAGATTTCTAAACAAAGAAACCTTAACAAATCAAGCAACCAAGGTTCCAGTGCCTTCTTTGATATGATTCCTTGGAGTCTCAGAACAGCAGACACTTCCTATGCCTGAAGAAGGGTGATTGTGCCCCAAAGCTTGTTAAGGCCTTTTTTCCAACTACACAGATGGAAATAATAATAAAAGATATCACATCTACTCAAAGGACCTTGCCTTCTTTGAAATGATTAGTTAATCTTCTGGCTACATCTACTTCTGAAACAGTGGAACACATATTAGTAACCATGTCTGCCCATTAAATAATTATAAACATACTAATTTAATGTTTGTAACTGAGAGCAACTGCACAGAAAAACTCCAAATAAGTTTATGTTTACTTCACAGCTGTATTTGGATTGTTTTTCCTTTTACTTATTTATATTGGTCTGAGATATTATCTTTATTGCTACCTATTGTCAAAAGATTTCAGTTTTATCAATGTGTCAAGGAAATATGCCCATAGTTAAATCATGACATGGCTCTCATAAAAACAGCATGGAGATTGTCAGTAGCTATTTGTCTTTTAAAATATATCCTTAATTACTTTAACTTCTAGGTGTTTGTTTTATACCATTTCTGCTACCATTGCAGTGTCTCACAGAGCCCTGTTAACAAACCCTACATTTTGTAAAGCAAAGCAAACTGTCTTTACAGAACTTAAGCGTTAAAATGCTTTCATGTTATAGTTCAACGAACATGTTTTCTCTGTACTGCTGTGCTCTGAAACAGAACAGGAGCATAACAACTGCCAAAGGAAAACAAGTCTAATTTAACTGTGCATTTCACTCAAGTTGCAAACAGAAAAACAGTGAAGAATAAATTATATTTATAAAATTACAAACCTAATGCCGCAAGTTACTAATGGCAAGACACAGAGAAAGTTTTGTCATTTTAAGTATATGGAGAAATACTAATTTTTTTAAAATATGGACAAATACTAACTTTTAACAATAGCTGTAAAGAATGACTTCTGAAGTTCACTGAAGATTATATGCACTTAAATTATTTTCATTTTATTCCACTTGGAATCTGTCTTTCCAGATATATGCAATAGTGTCCACAGGCATAAATACTAATCCCATTACACCTAGTTTTCACTAGAAGGGTGCTTGGGTTCAGTTCTGCATTCTCTGTACAGGGGGAACTCCCCTAGCATTCAAAGGGACTGCTGATCTTGCATTTTTGCACACCCAACTTTTGTTAGAGTGATGTCTAATTAAAAGCTGCTGAGTTAACATTTGAGCTAACTATACTAGCATACGACATTTGCTTTGCACTAGTCAGCAGTCTGCTACACACAATTGATTTGTAGATTAACAGTTGAACTTTCCAGAGATTTGGGTCAACACAGTGGTTTTACCTATTCTACCCACTTTACATGCAGGAGAGCAATGTTTGACTGGCAGTCTCAGTTCTTTAGTTCCATATTTAATTCAGGGAGAGCTCTGCATTATCCAAGAACATAAAAAAAAAAAAAATCAAGCTGGGAGTAATTAAGAAACAGCATGAGTAAGTAGAACTGCAAGGACCCAAGCAGCTCTGATCATGCTACTTGAACAATTATTTCCAATTTTAAAATGTCAATGTTGCAAGCAGTTTAAAAAAAAAAAAGAGCCTGTTTCCATGCTGTGGGCAGAAGATGTTCCCCTATGACCAGTAAAGATAAAAGCTGCAGAAGCAGACTGCTGGTGTCATGGCATTGTAGCGTCCGCTGAGAACCAATACCTATATAAAACTAAATGTGTATGTTTTATACATTCACTTAGGAAATCAACCCAGGACAGTTTCTGCAACTGGGATCTATTTCATGACCCTAGGATCAGTAAACTTGATTCCTGCCACCAACCCTTCGTATGGCAGTGCCAGACAGCAAAGGCAAGATTCACTGTTTCTGTAACAGATTTTGTTCCTCCTGAAAACACAACACAGCAAACTAGAACTTAGGTTTGTGTAGGTTTTTTTGTCTACTTCTTTGGACTCTGCAACTGTTATTTTACTATGTGGGATTCAGTTCTAGCAATCACCATAGAGATTACAGGGCTTTATAGATCAACATTAGTTTCCAAATGCTACATTCTGTGTTGGTATGTGTGACATTCATTAACACCAATTAGAATAGACTTTAACTACGAGGCTCTAGTTGGAAACAATTTGGTATTTCCAAATGCAAAGAAAGGGTTGCATGCCAGAGCCACAAAACTATAGCTGAAGAATGTTACTATTTATCAGACGGGAAGCAGTGTATTTTTAATTTTTCTGAATTGTCTGCCTTGTTTAGCACATATAGGAATGGCCCTGTCATTGAAACAGCATGTGTCCAATTTAGTAAATTAATTGCCACAGGATTTTGGATGAAACACTTAATCTATATAGCAAAGCTTTTTCTTCAAAACTGAACTTTATAAAACAGAGTGGTCCCACATTCAAAATGCAACTTGAACATCTTTTTAAAAACAATCAGAGCAGAAACCTGATTAGTTTTAGTTTCAGACCTGACCTAAAACCAGAGATGAGTCTTCTCTAGTTTAGGTACAACAAAAATCCTAAATCCCTCAATTTTTGCAAGATTTCGGTTCCTGGTACATACAGTCTTATAACCATAAGTGAAGGTTTTTGCTATTTGGACCCGATACGTCATTAAGACAGCTTGGAATACTTCAGTGCTTTAATTTAAACACAATTCTATCCTTTATTGATCTCAAACTCAAACAAGTAGCCAAAATCTAATGTGGATTTTCAGAGACCAAGCATATAATCACCACTATGATATTTGTACATCAGCCCTGTGGACCAGTATCAAATTATCCTAGTGTGCTTTTTTCTTTTTAATATCCTGAAATTAACTGGAGCATGATACAAGTTATTTATTGGATTCAACTGAAATGCACAATGGTTCCATGTGACCAAAGCTAGTGAAAATATATAAACCCATTTCAATAGGGCATGAACATCTTGGTACACCTGTTGAAGTCAAGTTAATATATGGTATTTCAAGTCAGGCAATTTGCAATGTGTTTCAGTTTTAGTTATTAAAAAAAAAAAAAAAAAACTGTTAGAAAATTTTAGCTAGGGAAATAATTTTGAAGACAAAGGGAGCTAAGTGTGTGAATCCGATGCTAGAACATGAAACACGACTCAGATGTGCACGTCTTGCATCACATGTTTCCAGCTAACCATTAAGAGAGTTCCAGTTCACTGTTCTGCTCTTACTTAAGTACATCAAATTCCAAGTCAACAAATGATTTAACACAAAAACACCCCTGCCCCCAACATATACCATATACCTTCCTCCCTCAAGCCTTTTGTTTTTTTGGTTCAAAAACAGTCATTTAAAAAACTATATCTAAATCTAGGAGTCCTAAAAACGTTGTTTTCCAGTTATGCATTTCATTTTAACATCCACTGCAATTTGGCCACCCCTTAAAATTCTGTTCATCATTTTGCATTTTGATTCAGAAGCATGAACTTACATTGATGGCCTGTGCAAACCTAGCCCTGCCGTTCCCATAAGCATCTTGATAGATGGCTCTGCTACCCCAATCAAACTTCTTGCAGTAGATGTTCCATAAGGAGCATAATGTACACTTTGCATTGATTAGTTTTGTAAGACAGACCTGCTGTGCCTTCTTGTTGTACCTTTGAAGGCCAACCGATTTTCAACAAGAAGTTTCTACAACAGAACTGCACTTGGGAAGAGTCTTTATTACCACTGGCCATTCTGAGTTCTTTTAGTAAACACTTTAGATTGGGACCCTGGAGATTTGGGTTCAACCCTCTGCTTTTTCCAAATCATGGTGCGACTTCAGACCAAATCCTAACCTATGTCTCATTTTATTTCCTACTCCAAGGGTGGCCAACCTGCAGCATGGCGCCACAAGCAGCACAGGCAGCCTGTGTGTGTGACATGTAGCAGGTTGGGGAATGAAACAGGCAGCACAGAAGCACATAGGGCAGGAGGAAGAAAAAAGGGCAACAGATTGGGCAGGGAGCAGAAAGCAGAGAAGCAGACTGGGCAAAGGAAAGGGATGGAAGTAGCAATTAAAAAGGATGCGGTGCTAATTTGTGGCATGCCTGCCAAAAAATGTGGCGCCCACTGCTCTATTTGCATACCATCTCCTACTTCACAAGAGTTTGGCAAAGATACCAGCTAATTTTTCTCAAGTGCTCCTAGTTCTTTTCAGGAAAGGCGGTGCTCAGTATTAGCGTGAAATTAAAGTCAGAAACCTTCAAAAAAAGTTTGAAGTTAAACTAAAATACTAAACTAAAAAGAAAAAGCACAAGAACCAAAGTGAGACGTGAGAAGGTGGAGAGAATCCACAAACACAGTGCAGCCAGGAGTACAAGCAGACAAGCTCAAATTTGCTAGAGAAATTATTGGAAACATAATATATGCCTTAAGGCTGTGGCATACTCTTATAGACCTTAATGATTTAATCATACTGTATAAAATTAGGTCTCAGTTCATAAGGTCTATACTAAAAACAGAAAGACCACAAGGAACTCAAGAGCTATTTTTACATCTTATTCATCCATTAGGAATGTTTAGTATTTTATGAAACAGACAAGCACACGCAGCCAAAACAAATTGCTTGGCTTGGCAGCTTCCAGCAATCTAAATTTTGAGACAAAGGCTGCAGAAACTGTCAAAAACGGGCTATTTCCACCACATCGATAGGATAAGAACGTAAAATCCAGTTTCCCCGAAGACAATAAAAAAAATCAGAACAAAGGACTCAGCTTGCTGAATAGACAAAGAAACAAAATAAATGCGGTACCCAAAATAGGGTAGTGTTAGTTCATTGTGCAACAACTCTAGTTCAGACAAAGGTAAGGGAAGAAAAACCCAAAACAAAACAAAAAAAACAACACTAAACCAGAGAATAATTATTAATAAAAGAGAAAAGGTTGGAAGGAAGATGTCTTGAAAAGATAAAATAACTTAGGTCTGTATATAAAATAAAACATTGTAAAAGATGCACATCATTATAACTTTAGGAGGAAATTGATATTGCAAAATACCAGGTTTTAAAACAGCATTCCACTTGTGCAAACAAGTATGTCTGACTTCTTGTCAATCAACAATGTCCTAAAACCACACTGTTTGTATCTGGTAAGTGCATGGTCCTAGCACTAAGGAACAGCAGGTCAAAGTCTAACTTGAGCAATTATATTTTTCCTACCAAAAGACCAGTCCATACCAAGCCTAAAACTGCTATTTATGACCATATCTAACATAGTTATTACTGCCATCAATGCCAGCACTAAGTATACAGGAATTTGTGGTACAAGAACTGCTGGTCAATGGTATGGTTTTACAGCATGTTCTAAAGAGGGCTAAGGCACAGACCTTACAAAAGAGGGGTGGGGGGCGGAAATCACTACCCCCGTTGTTCATGGAAACAGTACTATCCATGCCAATTTGTTAATTATGACTTTATTTAAACATGGCTTGTAGCTGTCAATGTTCTAATGAAAGCATGAAGAGGGTGTAGAAAGCCCACCTCTCTGTTCCTCCTTTCCCACCAAAAATATTTTTGGCTGCCTTACAAATGCAACATAATAATTTGGTGAAAATTGGTTATAAAACCTGTTAGTGGGATTAAATCACTGCCTAGTTGTGTATTATTAACATGCTCTGGGATCTCTCAGGATGCAAGCTGTTATATATAATACAGAAACTGTTAATATTATGCACCTGCAAGGTTTTACTGAAAAAATAAAGAAGGCTGCTTGAGCTATTTGCGTGAGAAGCAGGGGAAGCAAAGGAGTAAGAAATGTAAAGTCTAGGCACAAAAAAAGTGATTCATATGCCCTATCAGGTATTCCCCATTGCTGATGTCCATTCTACATCATGCAAGATTTTAAAATTTGTGCATCACATCACCAACAACAAAGAAATGGGAATTGGACTGACTTGCATTTAGTTGATGATGCAAGTGGAATGTAGCATTCAATTTGCTCTCTGCCTCTCCCTCCCTCTTCTCCAAGACATTAGATTAAGATTGCAAACAGAAGCAGAAATGCTTGACAATAAGCTAATTAGTTACGACTGAAAACATAATAAGTAGGAGGGAGTCATGTTGACCATTTCTACTCATTACAACAGTTTAAGATTAGGAAGTCTTTGGGCTCAAATACAGCTGGACACTGTTTCTACTTTACAAAGTGTTATTGTCTATTTACATTATCTGGGATTTATGTTCACTGAATAGTTCTATAAAAGTTTTGGGTTCAAACAAACTAAAAGATTCAAAAGCTAAACTCAGGCAAACCTCAATCAAGCTTTCAGCTGAACTAAATCGCCAACTATTCACAAACCTGGCCCAAGTTCCAGTGCTGTAACAAAACCAATAGTCCAAATTGTGTTATGGAAATTATACAGTGGTCCACCTAGAGCCTTGAACCCCACCATACAAAATCTGCAGTTATCACCTTTAAGTGCCACTGCATAGTTTGCAAACGTGTGACAGTCAACAACTATGGAAGCAGCATGTTCTCTCTCTGAAGGTGCTGCACTTCCCCAGTGAAAGGTTTACATCAGAATGTTCATAGTAATGCTAAAAACAGCCAGCTTCACCTTTTTCTTTCCAGTTTTCCTTTGAAAACCCACTAAAAAGTTTTAAAAGGAAAGACAAGAAATTAACTGTTAAAATAAACCCATGTCAGAAACACAGCTAAAAATGGCTGAGAGATTATTTGAGTCTTCAAGTTCAGACCTGCTTAATACTTAACACCCTGGATTTGCCTTTACAAAAAAAAGTTTTTAAAATGTACTTCTGAAAACAGGTGGTTATATCAAGTCTTTCACAAAATTATCTCTGAAATGAAAGAAAAAGGCTATATAGTTTCATAAACATGTTGTCCCCCAGCAACAGCTCCCAGTTAGATTTTTACCCATCCAATAACTAACAGGAAAACTGCATGCTGGAAATACCTCATGGAGACCCTGAATAAACAGAGCTGATAAAATGACTTCAGTACAATAGGCAAGGAATTCTTAGGATGTTATCTTTTATTGGACCAACTGGGTAGTTGGGATAGAGTTAGACAAGCTCTTAAATGCAAGACCTGATGAAGAATGTCCTGCATTCAAAAGCTTGTCTAACTCTATCCCAGCTACCCAGTAGGTCCAATAAAAGATAATCACCCTAAGAAATCCTTGCCTCTTGCATCACTTGTGGGCCATCATTGCTACAACCTCACTCTTGCACTTTAGTACAACAGAAATTTTAGAAAAATTTGTCTTTGGTTATATATATCCAAATACAAAGAAATAGGAATTTTTCCAATCACACCTGGTAGGATTTGTGGGCTCCCCAGCATTCCTATTAAATTTCAGGAGAGGAAACAAGCAGTTTGTATTGTAAACTAAGACTATCTGGCTCCTTCTAATTTGATTTTCCTGTATGTGTTACATGGACTGGAGTCATATGTCTATGTAACATCTGATTCTGAATGTACTTAGCTGCATCAGTCTCATCTAATTTTCTATTGAATTCCTTTTGCCAGAATTAGAAATGCCCTCTTATGTCTATTTTTAAGTGCACACTACTTGGAGATGAAACGCTGAACAGTAAACAAGATATAGTTTTTGAGTGGAAAAACCTCAAAAAGATCTAATGATTCAGCTAAGGGAGGGAATCTGATGAAATGGAAGGCTTGGGAAACAGAAGGGGAAAAGATACAATCAAAAGTCCATAGTCCTGGAGGGAAGGGATTCCCTGATCTGATGTTTCACTTAATCTTTCACCTAAGAGCAACATGCACTGATGCTTTAAATAAAACTGGATTAATTTATTGTAAAAATTTCACCTATGTTCTTATCGATTATACAGTTGATCCAAATCCTCTGAATTTATTTATTTTTAATTTTAAAAAATGGACAACATTCTCCTGAATCACGTTCCTCGTTCTTTGACCATTGCTACAAAAATCTGACCACATCCTGCCTAGGTTCAAAACCAATCAGCAACACCTTTAAATACTGTTGATACAGCAGACTGCACTTTGCTTCAGTTCAGACATGAAGGCAACTGATAGCCAAACAACTCTGTATTCTTCCATTTTAAACTACTGCAAGGAAAGACATCCAATATGCTATCCATCTGACTACCTGAAGCAAACTAAAATGCCTAGAGTTTGGTAGATAAATCACTTTTCTTCTGCACTCTCTCAGCTGCCTGCCACTGTGGGATCTCCTTGTACTAGAGAGATTAAACTTCTTAAAGATAAAGATGGAAGACAAAACCTGCAGATACAGCAATTTAGATACATCCATTAAGTCTCTTAGCTCAGCTCATTAGTTTGCTTCTGTCATACTCGCTTCATTTTTGTAGTTTCATCTGATAGATGACAGCAAAGTCTTTAAGTTGGTTTGGAATAAACATGTATTGCTCGACACTAGGCACATCTGCATGTGTCGTTACTGTGCCCAGAAGCAATTAACTCTGGAGCAATAAGCTGCAGTTTATTCATGCATAGCTCATGGAGTTAGGTTGGAGCAGCCCCAGCTGGCAAGGAGCCCTGGGGGTCAGCCTGCCAACCCAGGGCTGCTCCCCCGGCTCAATGTGCTAGAGTTTGTGCTAGCCAGCAGGCAGCCCCAACACTGAAGCACCCTCATGCCCCAGCCAGCCCCTCCTGTGTCTACACATGCGCTGCTGAAGAGTTTTTTTACTCTGCAGCAGGACAGTACTTGTAAATAATCAGTACTTACAAGTACTATCCTACTGCAGAGTAAATTAGTTTACTCCAACCTAATAGAGGCACACGCGTAGAAGAATATTAAAAGCTAGACAATAGGATTACTAGTTACTTTTCAACTGTGGTTATGTTTCCCAGATGCACCACATAGCTATCATGGATTATTAATTATTCTGACCTCTTAAAAGGAGACAGGGTACAACAGAATGTAATAATATCTGGGAAGCTGAGAGGAGTCAAAGGATATCAAGATAGAGCCTGCAAACATTTTGTTACGTTTTTCAATTTCCAAACCAACCTCCACAAAGGCCAAGTTCATACTTTGTATCAGGGCTGTCCAAATTCTAGACAACTGGGCCTGGATTACTGTAAAAGCAGCATCTTATGCAGAGGCTGTACTGAGTCAGGCTGGCCCAAAAGGGCAACCACAAGGGAAAGGGTGGTGAGGGATGTTCCCCTTTCTGCAATGTGCTGTGCTCAGGGACAGACTACATTTCCCAAACCCCCACCCTCCAAGGAACATTGCCTGGGGCCCCTGCTCAACTTACCCAGGGATGTGCCATAAGCAAGCACTGATGCCCCTCATTTCCCCTAGCCCAGTGCCTGCAAAGCCACATCATGCCTGTCCCATAGTCTTACTCACGCAACTGCTCCAGATTCCATTCTTAAGTATCCTTATAATCGAGCACCCTGCATACTAACAGTCCAATACCTTCCTGCCTCCCCCCACCGCCATCCCCCCTATGCCTCCCATCCACAGTTGGCATCCTAGACCTTGAGTGACCCTAGGCAACTTCATGCTTCTTCACCGCACTCCCCACCTCCACAGACAGTCCCACAGCTCACCTATCCCTGGACCCTTCCCTGAAGGTCCTTCATGGCCTGCACCCTGCCTTTCCCCACCATTAATGCATGACCCCACAGCCTGCTTCCCTCATTCCCCTGCCAAACATACTGTAAAGTACATACATTAAACTAACTTTGAGCACACTGGCTCCAACACAAGCAGCCGCACAACCACATAAATGTGCTGCTACATTCAGGCAAATTAAGTCTGCATCCAGTTCAAGGTGTTTTAGGGAAGAGACAGCCACTGACTTACCTTGCAGAAACCTCAACGTTATTTTTGTCAACACTTTTAACATTTGCAATAAAAAGGGCAAATTCAGTCAAATGTAATATATTTATCTATGGACTGACCCTTTTAAAAAAGAGAAACAGCATGGGCTTTACACAGAAGGAACCGATTCAACAGGTGTTTTGCCTCAATAAGGAAACACAATAAAGCCTAAAAATCAGCTCTACAGAATTCAGTGGAGCTACCAGGCATCAGCACGTTTCTTCCCTCACCCCAAACCACTCAAATCTCTCATACCAGACTTTCAATGCAATATTTCACTGTACCTGTGCAATAATTACTGCAAAATTTAATCCTAGAGTTTTCTTTCTTTGCTAAGAATGGAAATGTAATTCTCTCTACAGGTGCTCAATCAGAAATGTTCTACACAGGAAAATTTTAGTTGTATTATAATGATTTCACGTGGTAGTGTTAGAGACATGTTGGAGCCATGATTGTTCAGGAATTGTGCAAGAGGCAAGGATTTCTTCGGGTGATATCTTTTCTTGGACTAACTGCAGTTAGGATAGGGTTTGACAAGCTTTCAAATGCAAAATATTCCTCTTCAATGCAAAACTTTCATTTATCATTTTACATGCATATTTGGAATAAAAATGTTAGCTCATTAGGCATCTTATCCTGCTTCCATGTAAGTCAATAGAAGCAAACTAAGACTGATTCTCCTATCTGCTAAGGCCACCTTACATGGCTGTCACAGGGTAAGGGGGCCTTCAAGCATATCAATTGTCAAATGAGAATAAGGTCAATGATGTCAATGAAAACAGGATCAGTTTCAAGCAGCCCTGATACTAAAATAAAAATACAGCAAACTCACCTTGGTCTCCCAGGAGAAAGGGGCTGAATGTTCATCTTGCCAAGTTATGTCCTGAAATGAAAGGAAAGAAAAAAATAAAATAAAATGCAGGCATATTATATTAGACAATTGTAGAGGTAAAGCTGTATGATTTTACTGACCTTTCCACATCCAAAAATATAATATAAACAGCCACAATATGGGAGGGGTAAGACTTTGAATGAGATGAAGACCAAACAGTTTCACAAGCAATCGCTGCCACTGACAGACTCAAAAGTGCTTTTTGAGAACATAAATTATCTGGGGGCTGGGACTATCATTTATTTTGTTTTTGTACATGGCCTTGTAAAATTAAACCTTAGCCAGGTCTGGGCCTCTAGACACATTTGGTACCATACTGAAAAATATACCCTATTTCTGACTGTCACCAAGTATTTTCTTTGCAAGATACCAACTTTACACACATTAAATTCATACACTTACTTTAATGACCAAACTAAAATAAATATCCTGTGTACCTTAAGGAATTGTTAAAAGGCAATTACATTGTGAAAAATGACACCACCACAACCGCATTGCAAGGTTCCACTGCTTCAGGAACGCCATTTCAACGTTGCAAAAAAAAAAAAAAAATACATCCCCCTCACCCCAGTCAGTCCTGCAGACTCAATCTGGGTTCTTTCTGGTTCACGTGTCAATACCAGTAATATATATTTTTCTTTTGAAAACTGGTTAACAAATTGTGGTGTTGTGCATGAAATGACATCTATTTTCCTTTCACAGAGCCATGTTGAATCTACAGCACTGATATTTATTCAATACAAATAGCAGAGATCACCAGGGATCGATCCTGGTTTTCTCTGTTTAAATATCACAAATTCTCCGATTAAAAAACTCCAAATCTGTAATTAAAATGAAATGCCACCACACACACACACCTAGGTATCAATTAAACACAATATTTTATTGATATATTTACAATTTTAAAGCAATTTGGAAGCCTACCAGTGCCTCAATCACTATAAAATAAATTCTGAACACCTATACATTTTGGTATTTGATTTTAGGTTTTTTATCATGAAAAAAATCACAGCTCCCTTCACTTGCCAGGGCATAGGTCCAGGCCCCTCGCTCCCCAGCCACAGCCTCCCAGTCCCGCTGGTGCCCCTCACTTCCTACCCACAGCCCCAGCCAATTTTTTTGACCGGAAGTCACGATTCAGGCACTCATCTCTCTTAAAATGTAAGCCAACTGCTAAACCCTCAGCTCTACAATTCAGAACTGAATCTATTCTTCCAGCATGGACCTCACTGAAGGTACAGCAAAGCCTTATGAACTTAGGACCACAAACTCAAGCAATAGTATGTGTTAGACCTATATGTTATACAATGAAGGCCCACCTCAAAGGCCAGGAGGAGGCCCCTAAATGTATAACAACTAACTGCTTGAGACAACAAATGAGAAACATGAATGGGGTGTAATGTGTTAGGGCCACATGCCTCCTTATATCCCCAATGCGAGGGCATAAAGGACAGCGGTCATAACTGTCCCTCAGTTTCCTCTCAATCTGAAGCCAATAGTTACTACAGATTGAAAAGAAATGAGAACAGGTGATGGGATCCACATTGACACCACAGCCTAAAAAAAAACCCCCAAAAAACCAACCAGTTGCAATACGGTAAGCAATTGTTCTTTCTTTTTTTGTAATGTGTCAGCAGGGTCCCACAGGCAAGAAGCACATTCCTCAACTTTTGGGCCTTCCAGCTCTATTAAGAGAAACAATGATTAAGTACTGCTCTCTGCAGCTTGGCATCTGCCTCAGTCAGCATGCCAACGACATATTTCATAAAATGTCAGTAGGTTACTCCACGTTGCTGCCTTGCAGATGTGAAATCTCAACGTCCCTGCAAAAGGCAATATATGCATGCTGTACCAGAGCACAGGCTGCATCAGCATTCAAAGGAACACGCTTGTTAACAGATAGCAAGAGGAAATGTGTTACGTGACCCACTTGGAAATTCTCTTCAACAAGATGACTTGGCCCTTGAATTGCATAGAAATGATCACCAGAGAGGCAGGCAGACAGCCAGGACTTGGTCCTATCAAGGTAATACAGTAAAGATCTGGATTCATCCAGGGTATGAGGTTTCTTTCCTGCTTCAGGAAGATAACTGGCAAGGTGCAAGTCTTAGACCACTATACAACTAAATTCAGAGTGTTGTCTCAATGTCACTGTGTCTCTATGAAAGGCTGTAAGCAGCTAAACCAAGTGAGACTGTAGTTTCAAGCCCACGGGATGACCACCGGGAAGATTATCTTAAAGATAAGGTAGTGTAGGCAGCATTCCTATAAACAGTCCAAAGGGAAGATTTATAAGTTTTAGGACAAACACACTGAGGTCCCAAAATGGAACAGTTTCCCAAGGCACAGAGTGGCTACAAAGGACTGTTGGTTATGAGATAAAGTTGAACTGCACTAGATTGTAATGTACAGCCATCCCAGTTTCATAAAAAGCATGTAATCTAAGACATTGGTTGATCTGATATTGAGGTGTTGACTTTGATGTCTAGACCAATCCAGTACAGCTCATTTTGTATGTTAATTAGGACCATAAAAACCATAATCAATGAGAGAGTATATGCTACTAATCTACTAGTTAGCTATTGGCTAACTGCAATGCTGGAGCAGTATTAGTCTGAATAGAACTAACTCAGAACATAACTTCACACCCTCCTCTTCATAGCTACCTTGTTTATATCATTTAATTGAATAAAATTAGCTCATTCACATGTGCTTATCTCAAAAGGATACTAGAAATGCCCATAATTCATTATTGCTCATAGCCATTTCTCAGTCTTGAAAAAGGAAACAAAAATACAAGATACACATCATTCACATGATTAAATACAAGAGGAAAAAGCCCCTATGGAGCAATGTTCACACCAAAACATCACAGTTAAGCTAGGCCTCTTTGGCATCACTAGGGAATTCTGCTTATCTACTTAACATAACACTACAAAAGTTTTATTCCTATAAATTTACAAGTTATATCAGTAGCACAGGTCAAGCGGTGTCTCCAATCTGTTTTGGATTAACCCTGTGGAAAACCTTTTCCACTTTAAGGAATGCTTTATATCTGAATGTCTTGAACCTGAAGGGAGCAGTCTCTGCCAGGCAATATCCCTGCCAGGCAATATCCCTGCCATCAGAAGTAGCAAGTGCCTATACAGCAGCAAGATCTGAACTTGTTTGAGATGTTTGGCATCTAGAGCAAGGCTGCCAGTCTCTGTTAGGCCAAGACAGTTTAAACTATTAGAATGACCATAGCCTTGTCCCTTCTGATTTCCAGCACAATCCAGGAGAATTAGTGGAAAAGTAGAGAAACCAAGACCTCTGGAGATATCCTGCAATAATCCCAGTCAGACTCTTTCTGGAAGAGTAGTTTGTGCATCTAGCACCATTTTATGTGGCAGGGGGCAGCAATCTAGGGCCTATGGGCAGGATCTGGCTTGCAGATGCAGGTGGTAGCACACTGCCACTGTTCCCTTGCCACTTCATGGAGTCTAGCAGTGGTGGCAGCAGGGTCCTAGCACCCACCCATCTCTGACTGGGGGTGGGGGTGGGGGGTGTCATTCTGACCCACAGCCAAAAAAGGTTGCCTACCCCTACTCTATGGTGAATACATCTACCTTGAGAACATCCCACTGACAGAACATGATGTGCAGGACAGACTCCAGCATTCACGGTTGGTCACGGTCGGTCACTTGTACATATTTGGGGGGGGGGGGGGGGGGGGGGGGCGGTTTCAAGAGCAGCTTTAATTAAAGAACCACAGTGTCTCGTGTATCAGTGTCCCCACGCTTCAAAATGGCAGCAGGGGCACTTGAACTAAAGCTCGTTTGATGAGCTTTAGTTCAAGTGCTCCCGCTGTCGTTTTGAAACACAGGGATGCCAACACATGAGACGCAGGAGGCTGCTGGAGCACAATAATTACCACACTCCAACAGACTCAGAAACATAGTGGTGATAATATGTTGATGACACTATCTGGATAGCCTGGTGGTTTCCTAGAAGAGAGAAGGGATGATTGGTACACCTCTTGCTTGTTTCTGTAATTTATTACCGCTATGTTGTCCTTTGAGATTCAGGTAGTGGAGTTTTGCTAAATGGCAGAAGTGTTATGCAGGTCAGTCCCATGGCCCAAATTCAGAGCAGTTTCTGATTGTTAGGGGACCATGCCCCTTTCTTTTACAGCTAGTTCAGCTGGATACCCCTGAAGCTTCTGTAGTAAGCATCACAGTCAGGTAGGGACAGTATGGAACACTTTTCTATATGTGCAATGGTCCTGGGCACCAAATTAGCTCTCCCAGGACTTGGAACAGGATCATAACACCTCTATCCACATTGTGGCAGAACAAGGTAGTATATGTATGTTAACTACAGCTGTAAGGGATCATGCTGAAGTCTGACAAGCAATGTAACATGCAAGCATACTGACACATGGCCTAAGAGCCCTGGCACACACGTGCTGTCTTTGCTCCATTTGACTTCAAGCAGTTTACAATTGACTAGAGAGACTGAAATCCATTTTCTGGCTGACAGACAAAGCCAAATGCCACCACTCCCTGCTGTTTGTAGCAGTGACACAGCTGTTGCAGTCCCCTGTTAGGACCTACCACTGGATCAGGTATGGGTATAACTAGATTTCCTGTCCCTTCAAATGCACTTTCACTACTTTTGTGTATTTCGTGACAACACTTTTTGCTGCGAATGTGATGAAGAACAGAACCCTGTACTGGTAATGTTTGGGTCTAACTAAAAATCTGACTGATTTCCTGTTGGATGGATTCTCTCCTTGAAGATGGGAAGAATTTATACTGCAGTGATGGTGATGAGAAGCAGAACTCTTTCAGTTCAGCACTGATGCGGGTTATACTTTCAGTACTAGTAGGTGCTTTGACACTGGGAGTCCCAGGTTATCCCTGGATCTTCAGTCAAATCTGGCACTGCTGTTAAACACAACAGTGCCAGGATCAGCACAGGCAATCTAGGCTACTGTTCCCAACCCTTAATGCCCTAAGAGGCCTGGTGTACTTCTCTCCACCGGCTTTGTGTTGTTTGTCTTTACAGGACAGACTCAAATGAAATCTCTGCCTCTAGGCTCAATGTGACCACTGCTGGTGCCAGGCGTCAGCATTATGGGTGTTTGTTTTGATACTAATGAGGTAGATGCTGACTTCAAACCTTATGACAACGTTAGTACCAGTTCTTTTCTTGTTGCTGCTTTCTGTGATGGTCTCAGGTATAGTCTGTCTGCTTGACAATGCTGGCTTGGTCATTAACAAAAAAAACTTAAGAGCTCATCTCCTCTGAGTCTGACAAGATGTCCATGCATTGTTTTAAAAGGTAGAATTTGAGCTTCATCTGCCTAGCAGAAATTTAACAGGTACAGTGAGCTTCTACTGCATAGATATGATTTCCCTTACAGAAAGTACATATACCTATTATGCCAAGCACAAGAGACAGCCTACTGTTTTGAGTCCTGATAATGGCTATGTATACACAGCACAATGCTTGTTTGCAGCTAGCTCAGGCACTGGAGGAAGTATAGCCATATTAGAGAAGGGCTTAGCCTTGGCTAATTTACCCTTCATTGTATTATGCAGACATGCCAGATGAGCTTGCAGAGACAACTGTATTCAGGGGCCAGACCTACAGGCAGGTGTAGAGATCAAGGTCAAGATGTGATCAGAACAGGTAGATATGTTTACAGCAGCAAGAGATGACCAAAGGATTTGTGTAGACATCCAAAGGCTTGTAATAAGGTTTAGCTAAAGCTAAGAATGAACAGGTGAGGCATTTACTAGGTTCCAGCTTGCTGCCACAGGTGGTAAGAGAATGAGGGAAGACTGGCTTCTCTGTTTCTTATGCCTTCACACAAGAAGGCATGGGTTGCATGCATGATCCCAATGGCCATGGCTATTCTAAAATGTCCAGCTTCATGCACATGAGGCATGTGCATGCCTACAGTGGGATCCACGCTACTATTTTTCTTTCCTATGTGATCAATAAATGCTTCTATGCTGGGGATGGAATAGAGTGGAGATGGGGAGAAATCAAATTACACAAATGATTCTGGTTTAATGAACATTCAAATGATTCAGAACACTAGTTTCAAGATCATTCATCATTAACATGGATTAGAAAAGATCTGCATTTGGTCGGCTTCTGCATTCAACCTGGAACAGAAAGTTTTCTCCCGGAAAGATGCTAAGTAAAAAAACCTTTTGTTCACTCCTGCAAAATAACCGATTTAAAAGATAGATGCATATTCTGGCTTTATGCAATTCTCAGTTCATGCCAGAAAAATAAAACCAAACAAACAAATCTGGCCACACAGTTAAGCCAGCTGCAAAATATCAAAGGCAGAGGATAAAAAAAAAAAACAAAACCCAGCGCCATGCAACTAAACTATTACTTTCAGGCAGATGGTTACAAAATGGCATCAGAATTTTAAAATGGAAGACACAGTGGTATCTTTCTTCTGTGCCACTTTCTCCCAGAATATGACATAAGCACTTATCAGTAAATCCACAGTAATGGGACAGTCGCAAAGATATACCAACAAAAGGATTCCTGTGCTGGCAAGTGAATATCTCACTGTAGCTGCTCTGAACCAGTAACAATACATCTTTTTAGAAGCATTACTGGAGCAGGGTCTCGGTGGTGGGGATGAGGATGCTTGTTAACTCTACTTGAAGTTTCATTTTCCATTCTCTTGAAAATAGAAATCTATAGCAAGTTAACTTAAAATGCTGTGAAGAAGCAGTATCTGTGTACTATTGCTGCTTTTAATTGGAGAGAGCAGACAGAAGGCAGGGCAGGGTGGCACCTTTCAGACACTAACTCGTTCAGAGGCATACGCTTGCATATGTGACAACCTACTTCATCAGTACAGAGTGTTAAAGGGATCTGTTCAGGGTTGAACAAGTTTTTGACAAAGCAAGACATGAAAGTCAGATTTTTTGACTTCCAGTTTTGTGCTTTAACCACTAAACCATTCCTTTGTCTCTCATCTTCTGGACTTACTCCAATGTTCCCTAGAATAACACCCCTGAATAGTTTTACCCTTCCAACACCAGCTGCACCCCAAATTGTAGCAAATCCCTAATTTCCTGGTCACTTATCAGACTGGGACCGCTTCTTCAAAAGCAAATGCTAATATACAGCTGCAGTCTATGTGCACAAGATAAATGTTTCATTGGCTTCTCTGTGACAAAGGAACAGCAAGCAAAAAAGAACTGGAAGGATGAAAGCTATATTCTTTGAGCAAGATGCCTCCTTTTAAGGATTTAAAACAAAAAGAAAAAAAGAAAGAAAAAAACAAAAACAAAACAGATCTACTGCAATATCTTAGCCCTGGTTAAATAAGAAGGCTTCCATGATTGGAAAACAGTTTTGCAATGCAAGTGAGATATGCTAATCATTTAATTCTTAAGCAAGTTTTATTATGAATATATTTTATTATGAATTCTAGCAAAGCTAACTGCACTTTAACATGCATCAGCAGATGCATGACAAACAGAACTACGGAGGTGATACTTCCCCTCTATCGGGCACTGGTCAGACCGCAGTTGGAGTACTGCGTGCAGTTTTGGGCGCCGCACTTCAAGAGGGATGTGGATAACCTGGAAAGTGTCCAGAGAAGGGCCACTTTTATGGTTAAGGGCTTGCAAGCCAAGCCCTATGAGGAGAGACTAGGACACCTGGACCTCTTCAGCCTCCGCAAGAGAAGGTTGAGAGGCGACCTTGTGGCTGCCTATAAATTCATCATGGGAGCACAGAAGGGAATTGGTGAGGCTCTACTCACCAAGGAGCCCCTGGGGGTCACAAGAAATAATGGCCATAAGCTAGCAGAGAGCAGATTTAGACTAGACATTAGGAAGAACTTCTTCACAGTTAGAGTGGCCAAAATCTGGAATGGGCTCCCAAGGGAGGTGGTGCTCTCCCCTACCCTGAGGGTCTTCAAGAGGAGGTTGGATAGGCATCTGGCTGGGGTCATCTGAACCCAGCACACTTTCCTGGCTATGCAGGGGATCGGACTTGATGATTTATTGAGGTCCCTTCTGGCCCTAACATCTATGAATCTATAAGCAATTAAAATCTGTACGATTATATTAGATTTTAATATATCATCATAAATCACTCAAGCAGCAGTTCCCAAACTCTGACAGATTGTGTACCACCAATTTATAAAGATACAGCCTTAAGTACCACCAGCAAATTTTTGCCATATAAAGTCATTATAATAAATCTGTTAATGCATACCACTGACAGGATGTCTGCGTACCACAGATTGGGAACCACTGCACTAAAGAATTGCTCACCCTTGAAATTATACAATATCTTCTTGCAGGGCTACTATGAAAACAAGAAATTTTATTTGTGTTCAAATAAACACATCACTTACTTAAGTTTTAAATGAAAAAGTGCTGGATACAAAACTGTTAGCTATCCTATAAAAAGAGATTTCCCTATGGACACAACTGATAATGGAGAGACCTTACTGAAATTTAAATGAAATATAGGGACTACAGCTAAAAGGGAAACTAAATTTAGAAATTATAAAGAGTGAGTTTTCCTTTTTCAGTTGCTTAAAGAATGTTGCTTTCCCATTAAAAAGAAATTAAAATCCTCTGATTCAAGATGAAGCTATTGCATTAAATCATCATCTTAGAAACTGTACAAGAGGCAAAATTACAGCATGCAGTTATTAAAACAGTAATGTTTTCATATTCAACACACACATGTGCACACAGGGTGACTGGAAAAGTTTTGCACACACTGTTCTTTCCTTCTGCATCTAACTGTAATCTTCAAGTATTTTAACTGCTAAATGGAAAAAAACCAACCCTTCTTTTTATGCCTATTTGGGAAGCAGGAAAAACAGACCAAAAGAAGGAAAAGTGTCAGATGTGAAACAGTGTTTTGTCTTGTGCTGTCAAAGTAGAGCTGTGCAATACAGTTAAACAAACTGTCAGGTCAGGAGACGACAAAGTAGTAGGATGCCCAATAAGCAAGACATTCACAGGTCTGGAAAGCTGAACTGAAACACGAAAACTGAAACAGTCCAGAAGAAGGAGAAGCAGCAGCAATTAAGGAGCCAGGGCAGAACTCCAGGAGTTAGTTCTGATGCCAGAAAGAGAGGCTAGGCAAGGAAGCTACATGATGAGGAGCCAGGAAAAGCCTCTAAGACTAAGTAGTGCAGTTGGAAGATTAAAACGGAACTGGAGAATGCAAAAAGAGAATGGAACCTCGCGCTCAGAAACAGAGTTTATATAAACCTCAGTTTGGAAGTCAAGAAGGAAATCAGTTGATGTTGATGCTATACAAATCATATACACTACATTCAGTGATTCGATTACCATGTTTACAGTCAGTTAATAGGCATGCAAAGAAGAGGAACAATATTGTTTGAATGTTAGCTGCTTTTTGTCAAATAATGAAGGAAAAACATACATTTCCTAGACTTCTGGCCCCAAGACCACTCAGAACACAAAGCCGTTGTCATCTGAAAATTTGAAAGCAAAGCAAGTAGGCTACAGAGACAGCGAGCTAAAATCCCTCCACACTAGTCCTGAGTTCTACCCCACTCAACTCAACCTAAAGTGTCTACATACCCATGTCCGCAAATGTTCCCCACTGCCTTCAAAAAATAGCTGTGGTCTTAGTCAAGAATATTTATTTAGGATTTCCATTAGCTCTAAGCGAGACTCAAGTTAACCATACATCCCAAAACTTCACGTACTTAATTTGCATAATCTGACTCTTTCCTTACAGGGAGGAGCCTTCTTTGAAATGCAATGATTATCATCAAAGCAATTTAGGTAGTGCTTACAAATCGTATGTCTGGATGTCAGTATGGGGGTAACACAGGCTCTATTCACTTCAAATTAAACAGATTCAGAAACAGATTAATTTGCCATGTGACTAGAAAAACTAGGAACTAGTATTAATTTGACAGTAGTCAGCCTTAAGAAATTAAGCCAGGATAATGAATGATATTGATGTTATACAGTGCTTTCATGGCTGGGGGCTTTTAAAAAACTTTTTTTGAAAACCGTATAAAATGAAGTCTTACACACACACACACACACACACACACACACACACACACACACACACACACACACACACACAATGTGTCCCAATAAGGGGGGAGAGGGTTCCTCATAGTTTTTGGCAGAACCTTTAACTAAGAAACCTATTCAATAATCCACTACCCCAGTCAAGGCACCTATATTTCTCTATAAGTACTGCCACATTTTAGTGTTAAAGAGAAGACCGTCAAAAACATAAAAAACCTGTATTTTCAACCGTCTAACTTTCCACACCCTTGTTTTTCCTGGCATTCTTCTAGCATTGGAAAAGACCAAGCATGAATTTTTATAAAGGTGTCTAAAAAAAACCTGGAATGTTTTCAATAATGCATTTTATACTATCCTTAAATTGAGCATAAAAAGGACAAGATGCAATTCAATATAAACATTGCCTTGATTCTACTTTTAGAAACTAAAGTCCTTGCCTACTGATTACTTTGAAAATTAATAGTTACACCCCCCTTTCACCCAAAATTTTCCATCTCAGACTTTTTCAAACTTTCCAACCACAGATTAGCAAAGATCTCTACATAGCCACCTCATCTCAGCAGCTGTCATTGTGATAGCCAGAGCATGGAAATCGGCAACCTTGCCCAATGTGGGAGAATGGAGCGAGGCAACTCGGTACATATTCACCATGGGAAAGCAATCTATCTGCTTCACTAAATGGCAAATATGAAGGCTTTTGTGCCTCTTGGTTGCCACCCTAAAATTATCTAATACAAGAGGTCTATAGAACAAAAGCACCAGAATCATACTGCAAAGCAAAGGTATGACTATTAAGAAAACAGAAGACACTGGCTGTCTTCCTTCTGAGTAAAAACCTAAGGGACAGTGACTTTGAGGGACGTCACTGAAACATGATGTAGGTGGTCACACATTGTACCCCAAAGTGTGATTTTATTGTATTGTACTTGATATATATATATAGTTTTTTTTATTAACACAAATGCATAACAATATTTAAACAGAATAAAATAATAAAAAATTAACAACTAGCACATCTTTTAGCTATTGAAGCATGTTACAATGAATGCCAGTATCATTATCCTCATTTTATAGCTAAGAACCTATGAAAACTAATTTTCTATAAAATCCTCTTTATAATTTACTGTGCTTTCCTAGTTAAATTATTGCTGTCCTGCTTTCCCTTTGCCTTGTTACCTAATCAAAACCTTCCTCATTTCACTCAAATGTTCTCCACTTTGCACCTACATTAGAAAAATTCAGCTCCATCATTCAGCACCCTTTGTAAACTCAAAGGAATAGTTACCACGGTGTTGGTAAGGCTCAGGCATTTTTAATCACGGGGGATATCTATGCAGCAAAACAAAGGTGCGACTGTAGCACAAACTGGCACACTTCTGCTAACTTTGTGGAGCTCCAATGGGTAATAAGGATGCTGCCACATGGGCAAACAAACCAGTCTCGTACCCAAGGTTAACACAGGCAATGTAATCACACTTTCACCTGGCTGCCCTTCATTTTGCTGTTTGTCCAGCCCTACCAAATACAGTACTAGACAACCAGCTTCTATCTGGGGAAGCTGCAGGAAACACAGGCAAGGCCTCAGGGCCCTTGGTGCTCCCCCAGCTCGCAGAGGCCAGGCTGAAGCCCAAACCACTACAACTTTAGACAGAATTTAGTTCAGGCACTTATCACTGTGCTGCGCTCACACCTCCAACTGCAATGTACATGCACATATTGGTAAGAACCCACATATCCTGACTCTGCTGTGGCTCCTGCCATCGCTGCTGCCAGCGGGCAATCAGGGGTCCCATTAAGCAAGCTCAGTACAGCACAACATTCACACCTTGACAACTGCCTGAGGCGTTGGTGACTGTCACAACTGTGACAGAAAACTGACAGCAGCAGGGCCAAGCAACCCTTCTGTTAGTGCCTGCTGAGGGAAACACGGCTGGCAGCTGCTTCCCAGGGACCCTGTGCAGTGGGTACAATGCTGGGGAGCAGAAGGGCAGCACCTGCTGTGCCCCAGCACCATGGACATTGCCTTACAGACTGCTCCAGCCCCTTCTTCACACCCCCAGCCTGAGGCACCAATGACCCCTTGCCAGTGCTCCCACCTGGTTCCCTCATACCCGGGTAGCCAGCGCTCCCACCTGGCTCACCCCTCCACGCACAAAACACCCGCTGTCCCTTCCACACTCCCAGTGTCCCCACTCCCATCACAAGCCCACTCAGGGCCCCTTTCTCTCCCCTGTGCCCAGTACCCTCCATCCCCAGCCCTCTCCCCATGAGCCCCCAGCACCCCTACCACAATCCAGCGTCCCCCTCTCTCCTCAGCCTCTGAGAGGGAGGGAGCCCCCCAGTGTCCTGCCACCCTTCCTGCATCTCCACCACCCCCTCTCCCCACCTGCAGTGCCCCCCATACCCTGCCCTCTGCCCCCTAAATCCCAACCCCTCTGCCACAGCCCAGCATCCCCATCCCTCTCCCCAAGGCCAGTGTCACCATCCCCCGGGCCCCCCAATACCCCCCCTGCAGGCTGCCCCCCCAATACCCTCCTGCCCCTCCAGCTCCCCAATGCTCCCCCCGTGCCCCTGAGTTTCAGCCCCACTTGCCTCCCAGCAGGGATGTGAAAGGTTAAACAGCTAATCCTTTAGCAGGTAAGTGTAGTGATAACTGGTTACCTTATCCTTTAACTCCGGTCGGGCACAGTCTGGCAGGGAAGGGAAGCTGCACAGTGCCCCAATGCTACTGCCACAACCCCAGCATCCCCACTCCCCTCCCCACAGCCAGTGAGGCCAGCCCCCACAAGCCCCACAGGGCCCCTGCCATCACCCAGTGCCCCCAACCCTCCCTCTGCAGCTAGTGTGCCTCTATCCCTCCCCCACAGTAGTGCCCTCCAATGCCTTTGCCACTGCCATACCTCAATACCCACCCTGCAGCCAGCCTGCCCCTGGCCTCCCCTTCTCCCCACCCCACTCCCCTCAAACCCCCAGCACCTCTGCCATCACCCAGTGCCCCCAACCCTCCTTCCAATGCCTCTGCCACCCCCACACCTCAATACCCACCCACC
>NW_005841870.1:1137320-1152307 GCF_000455745.1 Alligator sinensis
CCGCCGCCGCTGCCCCCTGCCTCTCCGCCCAGCCCAGCCCCGCCCCGAGGGGAGGGGGCCCGGCCTGGCACCGCCCGCCCGCCCCGCCTCTGCCTGCACTGGCGGACCCCTATGTGTGGGGGGGGCGTGCACCCTCATGCGTGTGTGTGTTTATATGTGCGTGTCTACGTACATATAAACACACACACACATATATATCTATACCCTCACACTCATGCCTTGCTTAGCCTATAAGGTGCAAATCTACCCTGCCGTTTTGTGTGTGTGTGTGTGGGGAGGGGTGTGTATACACCAAAGTATATATATCTAGGTACACACACACACACACACACGCACACACTTTGGTTAGTCTGTAAGGTACAATCCACCCTGCCTTGTGTGTGTGTGTATAATACGTGTGTGTTGACCCTCCTCAGGGAGGTGCTATGAAACCGACACTGTTTTTAAGCATAATTGAGATCTTTAGATATTTTATGAAATGGATATGGTTGTACTTATACATACACACACATATTTTGGTTTGTCTATGAGGTGCGATATACCCTGCCGTGTGTGTGTGTGTGTGTGTGTGTGTGTGTGTGTGCATATATGTGTATGTATATGTGCTCATGCACACACATACAAACACACACAACACCAAAGTATGTATACACACACGCACATTTTGGTTAGTCTATATAAGTTGCTAATCTGCACTGCTGTGTGTGTGGGCATGCATGCACACACACACATGCATGCCCCAAAGTATATATTTATATCTACATACATGCACATACTTTGGTTGGTCTACAAGGTGCAAATCCACCCTGCCTTCTGCTTGACTACATATACATAAACAAGCTTTGGTGAGCTGAAGCTCACTTCATCCAGTGCTGTGAAAAGGACACACACAAGTGCTTGATTAAGGATGACCAGAACTGTACACACTAGGCCAGATGAGCCTCCTACTGTGGCATTTGCACTTCCTTATCTCTGCAGGAAATGCCTCCCCCCGATGGAGCCAAGGATTGCATTTGCTTGTTGTATAGCCACATCACATTGGTGGCTCAGGATCCTCTTAAAGTCATCCTACACTAGCCCAGTCATCTAACCCTGTTCTGTTTGCTAAACTAGTTTGAGAACATCTGACTTGACTCATGAGGAGTGAGCTTATGTGTAGCACTCCCAGAGAAGCAACAAGTCTGTGTGTCATTCTTCCTGTGAGACAGCCACCACACCTATATGCCATTTAATGCCAAATAAGATTATTACTTTTCTTCTGAGTGACTTTATTTTGAAGAAAAGGGAATGTGCATAAAGCCAATCAGGGAGTAAAATGAAAAGAGTAAAAAACATATTTAAAGCAGTATTTGTTTCAGCATGGATGAGCGGACTAGGAAAAATCTTCGCTTCTGCTCCTCTCCCTGCCCTCAGGACATTTGGGAGCTATTTTGTTCTGCTGCAGAGCTCTTGCACTTCAATTTCACATTATAAGAGAGGAAATAGTGACCTTCCTCAGGGAGTTGCTATGAAACCAATACTGTTTTTAAACATAGTTGAGAACTTTATCGATATTACATGTAATAGATATGGTAGTACATAGAGAAGGGAAAAAATGTTGCCCAGACAGGAAGGAGAACAAACAGGCCATCAGAACAATTGAAAACAACCACAGAAGCTCACAGACCTATTATTTTGCATTTGAGAACGAAATGCTTATTTGAGGCTTTTAGATGCACATTGTTGATCAAATTTGTCCAATCAGAGGGATCTCACACATGGCCGCTCCAAGTGCTTGGCAATTTTACACAGTGGACTAAAGCAAAGAATGCCCTTCACTTGAGTTTCCACGTGAGATACTTTTCCTTTATTCTTGATTTTCTTGGGCATTTTTAGAGTTTATGGTGCTCAAGTGTAGCAACTCAGAGGCACATGGGTCCAAAATCTTATTTTATAGATATAAACTTCCCTCAGATCAATTCTAGTCTTTGAATTGCCAGCTCTACAACATTCCTGTTGTATGCAGGTAAGAGTGGAATGAAAACATGCTCTCAGAAAACTTTGCCCTGCTCAGACCTAAGCCTTAGTAAATGGTTTGCCCATTTCTGCAACTTCCTGGGTGGGTGTGTTTGTGTGCAGAAGTGTGATTGGGGGGGGGGGGGGGGGGGGAGAGAAAGAGCGAGAGAGAGAGAGAACTGTTTAGGAAGCCTCTTGTTGGACCATTTATAGTGATACAGCTCTTGGCTGGAGAAGGCAAGTCACAGGACTTCCCAATTATACCTAGTAATCTAATTCAGGGATGGCCAACCAGCACCACTTGTGCCACAAATGGCACAGGCATAGAACAGAGCAGGGATGGGGCAGGCAGCACAGAACAGGGAGCAGGAAGCAGAGTGATAGATCAGGCAGGGAAAGGGAACTTTGCTAAGTGTGGACTCAATCGCATCTTCTAAATGATTAAAATATCTGCCTGGGAGCTAAGCAGCCAATCTAGAACCCTTCAGTGGAGACAGATCTCAAACCAGAGACCTGGGCACTGGCAGGCCAGGAACACTTCCACTGAGTTACTGTCTTAGGGAATTCTATGAGCATTAAGTGAGAGTTACATGCATACAGTGAAAAGATGATATCATAGCAGCATTTACATTATGCAGAGACATACCTGCTGTGGAACAGAAAGTACAATTTGGTTCAATAACAGATTGGAAACAGAGAAGAGGAAGAGATTCAGAGAGGGAAATAGATAATCACACAATCTTCTTTGTGTACAGGGCATAAGCACTGACTTTTATTTTTGCTGGTGGGGGCCCCTAAGATGATGCCCTCCCCAGCACAGCTAGAGCAGAGCTGAGCAGAGCCCATGGGGGGACGGGCAGATATGGGCTGCCCACTGCAGGCTTGGAGCTCCCCACCCTGCTGCCCTCCCCCTAGGAGCCCTGCACTAGGCATGCCACCATGGCAAAGTATCCCCTGGCCACCTGGCAGCACTGGAGGGCACAGCTCTACACTGCCACCCCAACTGCTGTCAGGCACACAGCTGCACTGCCGTGGTGAGGGAGCACTTTGCCACGGCAGTGCAGCTGGCGTGGGGCTCCCAGGGAGAGGGTAGCATGGCAGGCAGCCCACATCTGTCCCAGCCCTGTGCACAAGTCTGAGAGGCATGGGCCCCCCCACATGCTCCCCTCCCTGGGGATGCATGCAGTGACAGGGAACCAGCCCCCATGCCTCCTAGACAATCCACCTGTGACTTTGTCCCACTCCCTGCCCCAGCCCCAGGCCCCATGCACCGCCCTTGCTGGGCTGCGCTTCCAGGCTCAGGCCCTGCCCCACTCCCTCCTTCACTGTAAAGGCTTTGATCATCCATCCCCCCCCACCCCCTAGACTTACCTGCAGGCAGCTGGGGGAGCTGATCTCCACCACTGCCTGGGGCTGCGTTCCTGGCTATGTGCATGCGTGCACATGCATGTGGCACTCCTTGCATATTGCTCCCCACACCCCCTTGCAGGCTGGAACTGTGCCAGCTTGCAAGGGGAAACCTGCTTTTTTCCCCATGTTTTTCCCCCCCCAGTGAATGAAAAACCTGGATCCTTGCGTGATACTGGGAATCCAGGACAAATGCTGTCCTAGAGACATGCAACCCCAGACTAGGACCTGATGTTCCAATTTCAGGACTGCTCCGCCCAATTAGGGACGGATGGTCACGTTACCCTCTTCCCGAGGGGAGCCAGGGCCCCCAGGCCCCCCCATGTACTCGGCACCTATGGTACAGGGGCTCTCTCACATTCTCTCTATGGAAAAGGGTGAGAGAGAGAGAGAGAGAGAGAGAGAGAGAGAGAGAGAGAGAAATTGCACTAGATGGAGCAGCTTGAAAAACAGATCTACTCTCGGGCTCGGAGCTGTCTGGGTTAGACTGGGGACAGAAGTATTGCTTTACCCTTCACCCTCCACTACATGCCTTTTCACTATTGCTGCTTGGAACTTGGGATGTGTCTCTCTCTCTCCCTTCGAAAAGGTCAAGTTTCTCTCAGAAGCTGAACTGTAAAAGTAATTCCCGTGGAAGGGTTGTGGATAACCAGGGAGAATCAAAGAAATAAAAAAGCCTGGGCCTCAAGAGACGGAAGGAGCCAGGGCTTGCTCTGTGCTCTAGAAGCTATGGCTAGGCTGGCTTCAGGGGATATTTAGAAGTACCACAGGCTGGGGTCACCAGGCTGGCACTCCCCTAAAATAATCCATGATACCCACATCTAACCTACCAATTTTGACCCCAAGTGTGACTGAAATTTGGAGGCAGTGACAACACCAAGCATATAGTGAACTTTGCTTCAATCTTAGCTATGGCACAATGGTAAAATCATTCAGAGTAGATTTTTGTAATGTTGACAGAAGACAAATATTTATTTCCCTTTTAGGGGTGCAATTTTTAGAACTCTGTTCCCTTTCCCATGCTTCCCCCCTCCACCCCCTTTAATTCTGTCCTTAGAGGTCCTCCCTCCCAGTTCTTTGATGTTCTCTCATGGGACTCCACTTATTCCTCAAAAGACATCCTCTTAAGTTCAAAGATGCTACCCCCAACAAGAAACAAAGTCATATGCATCTTAACTATCAGGGTGTAGCAGCACCATCTGTCCAGAAGAGAAAGAGAAACAACAAGTCACGTAGACAGAGATTCAGAGGAAAGAGGGGATTTGGGGTTGTCTGCTTATCACTATTAAGTGAGCAAACACCTGTACCAGTCAGACTTATATTACACCTGTATCAGTCAGATGTATTTGACCACAAAAGTTCTCTAGTCTACAAGGGAAAGGAGTTGGTTGGGAAAATAAAAGGGAGTATCCAATTTTGGCAAGGAGTATGAGCCCAGAAAGTTCCTCTGGCACCGAAGAATGAATTTAGACCATTGATATTAAAAAAGAAAAACTTGTGAATGAGTTGAAAGACAGGGTTCTAGAAACAGCTCAGCCCTTTTAACTTTTTTGAGGTGGATAAAAACATTAAGGAATACTAAAATAACTTGCCCAGGGTAAAGTTACTGAGCAAACCAGCCATTTGGCCCACTTGCCAACTGAAGTCACCTAGCTTAAAATCACCCAGAAAATAAAACCTGCATGAGACACAGAATTCAACCAGACTCTGAAATTAAGCTGTACTTTATTGGGGTTTTCAACAAATGTTGGTGATCTTTTGGATGATAGCTACAAGTAAATAGCCCACCACTGTCTGAGCTGAATTAGTTCTGCCTGATGGCTATCGTAAGACAACAAAATCTTCCCATGCTGCATTTTAGGGCTGTGCAGAGCTTCAGGTGCTGATTTGATTTGCAGAAGATTCAGACTGATTTGGCAGCTGAATCTCCGAATCAAGTCGGGAGACCAATAAAAAGGTCTGAAGAGAGTCAAGGCTCTCTGAATCAATTCGGAAAAGATTCAGAGAGCTTCGAAGATTCGGCCAGTCCCCACTCACTGCAGGGAAGCTGGATCCAGACTCCATGCTAGTAAGTAGGGGGCCGGTAGGGGGAGGGCTGGAGAAGGGGAGACCGGACCAGGGGGGACCCCTGCCAGGCCCTATCCCCTGCCTGTTCCCCTGCAGTGTGGGGCAGTGGGGATCGCCCCCCCTTCCCCGCCGGTAGCAGCCAGTGAGTGCAGAACTTTTTTTTCTTTTTCAAAGATTCTGGAGCTGGGGTGGGCGGGGCAGCCATTGACGGGACTGGGAGAGTAGGCAAGGGATGGGGCCCGTTTGATTCAGAGATTCGGCCAATTCGGTGGTGGCCAAATCTCTGGATCAGATTCGGCTGAATCAATTTGGGACAGTAATTCAAACCACCGAATCGAATCACTGTCCCCCAAATTGGCTGAATCCAAATCCAAAGCGAATACTAGCCACTTCGCATAGGCCTACCGCATTTCATCACTTCAGTGTAATAAATCAAGCCTATGGGCTCAGCACCCCTCTATGTGGTCCTGCACTCTCAACTGTCTTGAGTGTATTCTCCATTAAAAAAAAAAAACCCCAACACCCAGGGACTGTATATCAGCTTTCCTTTCTGGCAATTCCATGCATTCCATCAGCCTAACCACTTGTTGATTTGCTCACCAAGAAAGGCTCATTTTGAACATTTCATTTGTCTGCTTTTATTTCCAAAGTTTGTTTTCTTGAAACCAATTTCTTTACAAGTGTTCCAGACATTATTTATCTCAGAGTTCTTTGAAACATTCCTTCACAGGATTACATTATGTGAAGTTTTTGTGTATTTATAGTTTGCACGCAAGTAAATGCTTCATAACAGTTTCACAGTTGAATTTTTTAAAGACCCTGAACGTATACAATTAAGAGAGAAGAGATGTGGCATTTTCAAAGTGCATTAACAAAAACATTCTTTAAAAACAAAACCCAGGTATACAGCAAGTTCAAGGTATTTTCCCTTTCAATTATGTCACTCTTCAGTTTGGTCTCTGAAGTAAATTTATTTGTTATTACATTATGCATGGAAACAAAATCAACCCTTTAATATGTCCTCTTTCCCACACCCATCATACATTTTCAGTCATGGCAAGGATTTCCATTTTCTATTGAGAGTTTCTAAAGTAAAGAAAAAGGTTCAAGTATTCCATTTATCAAAACTTGTATCAAAAGTAACAAAGGACCTCATTTGTTCATAATTTTTCTTTTTCAAAAATAATTTACAAAGCAAGTAGTCTTGGCCTTTATTTGTATAAATTATACAGAAACTATAGTTTTTTTGAGACAGAGAGACGAGTCTGTGTTCAGCACTTCAATCAATGTTCTTAGCGTTGGAAAAGTCTCTGATACTGATGGCAGACTTTTGTAAGAAGGAGAAATACTAGAAAAAAGAAAACCAAAGTTCATAAATTGCACACCATTTGAAGTGACTTGAAAGACAGTATTTTAAATTTGCATTACTATTGTCAATCCCTTCCCCCAATACATGTTTAAGGCTCACTTTTAGGGATTTTTGCCTTCTAAAATACCTTGTTCATAATTTATGCCTCCACAACTGGCCTCAGCCTGGCATATGAGCTGCGTTAGTCTGAAGTTAGGCAGAAAGTGGGGTAGATTTGCACCTTTACAGACTAACTAAATCAGATGTGTAGTTTGAGATTTTGTAAGCAGGGGCCATCTGATGCTGTGATGACCTCTGCTTATGAAAGTTTATGCTATGTATCTGATTTAATTAGTCTATAAGGGTACACAATCTATCCTGCCATCACGAAGCAATCACCATATAAATGAGTAGCCTGATATAGTAACAGCAGAGAAATAAATCTTAGCTTATCTCAAACAGCCATGCTGTTTTTGCAAAATAACCACTGAACCCCTAACCACAGACTGGAAGGAGCTAATTGGAATTGCATCCAGGTGTATCACTACCTTACTCATAGTAAAAAAGATGATGTCAAAACCTGTTGTAATATATTAATGCAAAATCTTGTGAGAGATTAAACATGAGTTAGGAAATCCCTATTTATTGTTTCCACAGCAAGAGTATTAAATACCATCATATATTTTCAAAGGTCCAAATCACAATGTTTGTACTAATTATTAAAAAACCCCTCTTAAACATTCCAATCCATTGATTTAAGTTTGAAACTCCTTGCACTTTCACTTGCATGTACTTGTAAGCATAAATCACATTCAGTTTTGCAAAGAAAAATAAGTGCTTTAACTAGTGGTGCAACTTTGGAATTCTTGCATGTTTAGTTTGGTTTTATTTAATTTAAGTAGATATGTTTAGTTTGGATGAAATTCACCAGATGGATTTATCAGATTTAAACTATAAAAAAGGAAGGATTTAGCACCATGAGTGCTGTCAGAGTTCCTTAAATAGCTTCATTGTTATAACCTAGTCTGAACAGATCATCTTAAGGACTGGGACAGCAGTCTATATTCCAACCATTCAAACTTTTGGGGTTTTTTTTTTTTTAACGGAAAATAACCACAAAGGTAGAAACTAGCAGGCAGTAAGGAAAAGGAATTTTTTTTCACACTGAGTATAATTAAAGTGTGGAATTCACTTTACTCCAATTCAAAGAAGGGCACTGGACAAATTCTTGAAGGAAAGGGGCAACAGCAGCTATTAAGCATGGGAATTAGGGATACAGCCTCTCAATCAGAACTTCCTAGATCCTAAATAATGGAGGCTGCAAGTGGGAGGAACAGTGGAAAAAACACCTTGGGCATACCCAGTTCACTCTCCCTTTCAGCATCCACTCTCTGCCACTATGTAACACAGGATACTGGGCAAGATGGACCTATGGTCTGACCCAGTAAATGGCAGTTCTTATGTTCTAGTATCAAGTGTGTGTTACTTTTTTATGTGAAGAGCTGTTTGCTAGGAATGAATGCGTTTACTCTATTACTCAGAAGTCTAAATATATAGAAACTAGAATATGCTTATGTTTGAAACATTACATTGAGGCTGCTGGTAGACATTAATTTAGTTGCACAATTGGGATCTGAGAAATTTTATCTCAGATTCAAAAAAGTGTGCGCCCTGCCATGCCTTCTGCAGCCACATCCGTAAAGCCCTTCTGTGCACCCTAACTAGACAGCAAGGATTTAAACTTGCAAGTAGGGGGAAGGAGCTCATTGGCTCTCTATGCCCAGGCTGCACAGCAAGGCTTAATAAAATGCCACAAATTCAAATTAAAGTGCCATATAAACCAGCCACAAAAAAATGTTTCATATTTAATGGAACATCTTTGTGGCTGGTTTGCCATTTTATAATGCAATAAATTGGTTGACTATGTGACGTTACAATCTATCACGAGATTAACACTGTATTCAAGTTGCCATGAACACTGAAAACATTTGGTTTTCCAAATTAACAAAATCCCTTGTCCACATATAAATATAAATCCATGACAAATTTAAATTTAAACAGCCTAAGTGCCAAAACACCTGAAAAAAATAGAGTGCTAACATTCTATTTTATTTTCATACTTTGTTGTCATTGTTTCTCAGATTTTTTTAAAAAAATAATCAAATTTCCCTTAAAATTTTACCACTGGCCTAACTTAAAAAGTAAATTTTATTGCAAAGGGATTTTCCCTAGAGAGTAACAAGTAAATGAAAACAGACTGCTTATAGGGTCAGGGAAGCAAGACCCCTTTTTCATGGGTTTGTAACCTACTGTCAAGCAAACTGTTCCAGGTTGTGTATAACACCTAAAATTTATAATGGTACTTTCAACTAAAGAATTATTTTTCTCTAGCCTACAGAAAAAAAAGTGTACTTGCTGACTTTATAAAATCACACACTAAAAAGAATCTTGTGATAGGATTTAAATCCTCAATTTGATTATTCACATTTTAATCCTTTTTCATTCCTCCACCATAAATGCCTTCAGAGGCTTTGTGTTGCTGAGACCACAAGTGTAGTTAGCTAGATATGGCACTCTTCACTGATGTGTATAAACCAAAGCAAAATGGGTACTTGTTAACATCAGTTTTCTACACAGTTTTCTCTACCCCCATCTGCTGCAACACATTACATTTCTCATAGGCTTCAGGGCTGGTCCATGACTTCACTTTTAAAACTTAAACATTAAAACCACTATTTCATAATATGAACAAGTATGACAGAGTATTTAGTTACATTTTGGCAAGTTCATGCTATATTGTTTTGTTTCTATATTTTAAAAAATTCTTTACAAAGTAATAGTTCAAACAATTTGATACACAGACTATGTCTACAGGACATAGACTAACACAGCACTCCACTGGAGCTAGTTAACCTGGGCAGAGTAGTGTGCTTCTAGTACCAGAGCTAGATCAGATAACCCTGGACAGCACTGCATTGTAGATATGCCCATAGACTGAACCCTGGTATCCTGACAATGACTAATGGTAAAACTCACACCTTAGTACCAAGATCATGTATCAAACCAAACTTTAGTAAAGGTATTAAATGGAGTTTTAATTATGTGTGGACTTGTGGAAGCCTTTACAGTGGGATGATGTGTGTGGATGTGTGCAAGCCTTTGCAGAGGGATGCAGCCATCAGCTTTCACCTTGATAGCTGCAGCACAATATACAAGCTATGAACTATCACAGATTCTATTTTTAAGGAGTGATGAAGTACATACAATTTTTTTATGTAAACCTCCAGATAATAGCTTTGAATTTTTCTCTTCAACAAAAAAGGATTTTACCTTTTTAAATTCATCCAGCTTCTTGCTATTTTGCTAAAGGCCTCAGAACCAGAAGCTGTCATAGCTTCAAAATCAACCAACTGAAACACAATAATTAAAAGAAGAACAAGAAAATAAGGCTTTTTATAATACAGAACTGTTGCCAGTACATTTGTGAAGAAAGTCTCTAATCTAATTCTACTGGTTTAAATTCTGGTGCATTTCCTAATGCAAGTCCCTGATTGTCAAACATTATTCCCCTTTATCTGCAGTGAAATACAGAATATCTTCCAAATCTCTTATTAAGAATTGACGAACACTAATGATTTAATACCAGAAAAGACCCATAATAAAATGTATTTTTAAAACAAGGATTGAATTCCCTTGTAACAAGAAAACTGGGAGTCTTGGTGTTTGTTTTCAGTATTGGATGATGTCCTCTTGCAAAATTCAGTACCAACAAATCTAGTTTAATGGGTATGTCTAGTATTTTGTACTAATCCAACTTTCCACACTGGATTTCTGAACAAAGTGTTGAATTAGTCAACAAATACGATTGTGTTTATGACTACTGGCATGTAAATGACTGCAAACAGCCAAGACATCTGGTCAAGCTCACATCTGAAGCTGGTCAGAAAATTTAAATTAAAGAGCGACTCAAGCAACATGAAGAGCAGTATAAGGTTTTCTGTTTATTGTCTCAAATTTTTCCATACCGAGAGCTCTTTTTTATGCTACTAGCCTTAATAAGTCATTGTTTTGAAGAGAAAGGCTGTGTTCTTTCCTTTGCTTTCACAGATTCCCCACCAAAAATGCTTCTGCAAATCAAACTGTTTTGTTCACCAGTATAATGCTACTTTAACCACTGTTTTGTAACCAATGGTAAACGTGTCAATGATTCTGTTAGAGATGCAAAAAGGAATGTAATCCAACTCGCTCCTCCTGTTGTATTGAATCTGCAGTATTAACGTGAGCGAACAGATGCAAAAGCTTCTGTCATTAAAGTTTGCAGATATGACTGAATACAATAAGGGAGAGTTATTTGAATGGTGTTAGATCAGATCTTCACTTTAAACTCCAGGGTCAAAAACAAAGCTAATTCAGCAGATCATAACTTCTCTGGCAAAAACTTGGGAGAGGTGCTCTCACACAAGTGGGTTTCAGATGATTCAGAAAGTTGTAAATTGTAAGCACGTTGAACTACATCTGCAAATAAAAAGGAAACCTTGCTATTATGTGCTCAGAAAAAATTATTCTATACTAGAGCTAAGACATCCATTCTGCTGAAGTAAAACATCAGATTCATTTGGAATAGAAGCCACAGACAGGAGCTCACCACAATAATCTGGCCTCAAGGTTACAAACATTAACTTTGGGAAGGTTTGTGGATCATCCAGGGACTTCCCTTTTCAACTAGTGACTATTAGGGTAAGTAGTTGTTCATAAAATTCTGAGGGTTGACAGTGGTCTGCTAGCCAAAGAAGTTTGCAAACCACTGGTCTATACCATAAGCTGAACAACTGCAGCTTCAAAGCTTACAAGGGAGCCTGAAAAGCATAGCTGTCATCCCAAAAATCTAGGACGGCAATTAATCTTAAAAGTACCTTAAGGCTGGAAGCTACTGGTGTAATGGGCTGACACACTAAATATAAACGTGCATAGCCCCTGTTCATGTCTTCTGTTGCTTCCTCATAACTAAAAGCATCACATCCATTTTGTTGGTTTGGTCAGTATATTTTTATATTGTACTTGCCTTTCCTTTTGGGATTTTTCCTGATATTTCTTTTCCACTTGCCATCAGGGCTCCCATGATCACCGAATAAGCTATCACACTATAAAGAAAAAAAAAAAAGACAAGTCTCTTTCAATTATATTTTTTTTCGTTTAGGATGCTGCATTATGCAAACAAAATTCAATTCATTACTTCTTCATTAAAGAAACATGTTTCATTAAAGATGAAAAGGGCACTTGTTAGAGGTAGAAGTAAATGGATATCTGTCAACCTTGTAAAAAAAAAAATCAGCTTTTATATATGTAGGTGGGGGGTAGTGGTAATATTTTTATTTGCCTTCTGACATTGCACAGGGCTGAATCCATGATTCTGCAGATGAAAGCGGTTGAGGAACACTGCTCCTGAAGATCTCAGTATCATGATTCCAAGCCCATGGAGTTCTTAAAATTCTGCAGGGCTAAAACTGGAAAATGAACCCTCATTCTAGAGAATCACAGAAAACTATGGCTGGAAGGGACCTCAGGAGGTCATCTATTCCAGCACCCTGATCAAGAAATGACTGCCCCTAATTAAACCATCCCAGTCAACTGTTAGTCTAAACCAGGGGTGTCCAACCTTTTTGAATGTGGGGCCGGATCATTAACTTTTTATCACCCAGTGGGCCAGTGAGCCATATTCAAAGACCTCACAGGAAGCGGTATCACATCACCCCCCAACCCCCCCCGAAACAAAAGTATGGCGTTTACTTTCGTTTCCTGTTGCAGCACCTCAGGCCTCAGAAAACAGCTTGGAGGGCCGCATGGTGGCCCGTGGGCCGTATGTTGGACAAGCCTGGTCTAAACTTCTCTTAAAAGTGTTGAAGGATAGTAATTCCACAATCTCTCTGGGTAATCTGTTCCAGTGCTTAACCACCCTCAGAGTGATACAATTCTCCGCAATATCTAATCTAAATTTCATTTCCCTTGCTACAATTAAGTTCACTGCTCCTCATCCCATCCCCTGCTACCAAACAGAACAGTCTATTTCCATAAATTCAGATGTGGCCTTGCAGTGCTTATGAACTTCACAGCAGGCTAGTAAGCCGCCCTCCTCCCCCCACCATTTTTTTCAAATTTGTTTTGTGTTCAATATTTTCAGTTTCAAAGTGTGGTAGACACAGGTTCAGTTAATTTGTACTGTAAGAGTTAAGCAAAATATGGCCACAGAAATGGAAATACCTTGACCAATCCCTGGAGATAAGAGCAGCCTTGAATTAACCTGGAGCTTCAGTTAAATGCAGGCATAAAATACAGAAAATGTATTTTATAGAGTCAGAAAATGAAACATGTTTGCAGTAACTACTAAAGGGGTATTTGCTTTTACCAGCAGTATGGTAAATTATGCTGCATGTACCTAAAACAGTGTTTCTCAACCTTTTCATACGCAAGGTATCCCTCAATAAACTCAAGGCACCCCTCAGAAAATGCCAGCTCTTAAGTTTTCACTGACTGACTACAGAAAAAAACAGAGCAATTTTTCTTTTGCAAAGAACTCAGAAAAACCACAACAAATCAGAACGTGTTTTTAACACAATGGCTTCTTCCTATTTGAAATCTCTTGGTTTATCTTGTAAATCTTGGTTGCATATGTCCTGGAACTAACATTGTCTGGCACCCTTGAAAAAAATCTCATGGCACCCTAGGATGACACAGCACCTTGAGTGAGAATCACTGATCTAAAGATACCTTTACATGTACCCTTGGAAACCTTATCTCGAGTGATACAGAGTAACATGCTGTGAGCAGCAAAATATACTAAACAGCCCGATTTTAACCAGTGATCCAAAGTCTATAAAGATGGACCATTCATTACTGTTCCTGGTGTGTATACATTTAAAAATCTATCTACATATAAACATTTAAACAGGGTAAGTGTGTTTTGACCACCAGGATGGTAAAGAAGGACACACCCTAGACTAGTCATGATCTAGATCATATGGGCTTTAACAAACTGTCCAAAGAGTAAATGATAAAAATTAAAACTGTTATCCAGCATCCCCCTGGAACAAAATATGCTGGTCAACTGAGCAGCCTGAACAAGCGACTTTGCCTGTTTGGGCTACCGCTTCCCCTGCCATGTCCGGTGCGTTGCGGCCCCTCCCGCGGGCCCTGCAGGACAGGGAGGCAGGCCCCGCGCAGTCTGTTATGCCCCTGGGCCATGGGGGCTCTGAGAAACTGGAAGTGCCATGGTGGGCACTTCCAGTTTCACTTTACCTTACAAGCCAGCATGCCGGTTAATAGAGGATGCTGGCTTGTAAGGTGCGGGTTAACGGAACTTTTACTGTATTAACATTTTGATAGACAATGCAATTAGTCATTAGAGATATGGATAATTTATATACACTGAGAAAATCACTCACCTGGATCCTCTTGAGAGTGGCATTAAGTTATAGAAGTAATAAACTAAAGACAGGATTAGATTACACACGGCATCTGTCTCCTAGGTAAAACAAATGGAAGCTTAATACTTTAGTGTAAAGATAATGATATTCAGAAACCTCTATAAGCATATAAACCTCTATAACCTCTTAATATGCTTTATAAAACCTTGTACATTAAATAATGATCCAATATCTTCAACCAAAATTTTTTCCCCTACGATAAAAAAATTATCTTAGCCATCCTCAATATGAAAATAACTAAAAATGCCAGGTTAAATTAGAGTTTGATAAACAAATTTATAAGTAAATATCCCCCGTCGCAGAATTAGGGTGAAATACTATCTACAGTATTTCAAAAGAACCTGAAATCTAAAAAGTACAGAATTTTAAGAACAGTCAGGTACCCAGGTAGAAAACAAGCAACTAGGGCTGTGTGAAGCTTTGGTAGCTGATTTGATTTTGAGGCGATTCGGCCTGATTTGGGGATCGAATCTCTAAATCAATCTAATCGGGAGACCAAGTAAAAGCTCCGAATCGATTCAGAAAGGCTTCAGAAAATCTTCAGCTGATTCAGAGATTTGGCCATAGGCTAAACAGGAAGCTGCCAGCTGCCTCCAGCTGGTAAGTCTGTTAGGGTTGGGAAGGGACATGGGGGGAGGGAGGCATTCGGGCTGGGGCAGGGACAAGCTGCCCAGCCGGGGTGGGGGGTG